>NC_084991.1:2953904-3051404 GCF_963691925.1 Scomber scombrus
TTCATGCCACCTCCGCTTTCCCTGACCGGGAATCGAACCCGGGCCGCGGCGGTGAAAGCGCCAAATCCTAGCCACTAGACCATCAGGGACCCGCGTTTCCCAGACTGGAAGAAACATCTTCAATCAAAATTTGTGCTCATAGAAAAGATGTTCCACAAGGTTCAAAATCTAGGGGCTGTCCCACTTAGCATGCTTGTAACTGATATTGCAATGGCTGTGATATATTGTTATTCCCATATTTACTGCAGCCTTTTTTTTATCCAATTGGGCTGGCATTGCAAACATGGTCCTTTAAAACCCCTTAAATTGGCTGAACCCATTGAAAATGGGGAGGGAAGGTAGTTGTGGCCGAGTGGTCAAGGCGATGGACTTGAAATCCATTTGGGTTTCCCCGCGCAGGTTCGAATCCTGTCAACTACGGAAACCTCAACCTTTGCTCGTTCCTTCCTTCCTTCATCACTGTGTCAGATGGACGTGTGTTGTTGAAGTGAAGTGTTACACCCAAACGTGTGTGGTTTCTGAAAATTGCTGGAATTGAGCAGTGCTTTCATTGCAAATGCCAGTCTGGCATTGTAGACTGTGATTTAGTAAAAATTCTAGCACTTATGGCAAGTGCTGTTATGTGTTCATCATTTGTGCTGGCGTTGAAAGTGGGCTTTTCAAGGCATTGGTGGTATAGTGGCGAGCATAGCTGCTTCCCAAGCAGTTGACCCGGGTTCGATTCCCGGCCAATGCATGATGTGAAGAATCAGCTGTGCCATCTGGTCATCTACGGGGGAAATGAGAAGTTCTTTTAAATAAGTTGCAGTACACAGAGCACTGGCCACTAGATCGTCAGGGAGCCACCAGTGCGGCGAAGGATGAAACAACTGAAGATCACCCGTGACACAAAATTGGCTATGTTAGACCAAGTTACGGGCTTGGCTATATAAGAAGCAATCTCATGCCAACTCATGGCACCACTCGCTTTCCCTGACCGGGAATCGAACCCGGGCCGCGGCGGTGAGAGCGCCGAATCCTAGCCACTAGACCATCAGGGAACCATGACCTGGGGGGGGAAGGATGACACAACTGAAATCGTACACTGTGATCAACCTGACACAAAACTGGACGAGTTCGACCAAATAACTGCCATGGCTACATAAGTAGCAATCCCACTTCATGCCACCTCCGCTTTCCCTGACCGGGAATCGAACCCGGGCCGCGGCGGTGAGAGCGCCGAATCCTAGCCACTAGACCATCAGGGAACCATGACCTGGGTGGGGAAGGTTGACACAACTGAAATCGTACACTGTGATCAACCTGACACAAAACTGGACGAGTTCGACCAAATAACTGCCATGGCTACATAATCCCACTTCATGCCACCTCCGCTTTCCCTGACCGGGAATCGAACCCGGGCCGCGGCGGTGAAAGCGCCAAATCCTAGCCACTAGACCATCAGGGACCCGCGTTTCCCAGACTGGAAGAAACATCTTCAATCAAAATTTGTGCTCATAGAAAAGATGTTCCACAAGGTTCAAAATCTAGGGGCTGTCCCACTTAGCATGCTTGTAACTGATATTGCAATGGCTGTGATATATTGTTATTCCCATATTTACTGCAGCCTTTTTTTTATCCAATTGGGCTGGCATTGCAAACATGGTCCTTTAAAACCCCTTAAATTGGCTGAACCCATTGAAAATGGGGAGGGAAGGTAGTTGTGGCCGAGTGGTCAAGGCGATGGACTTGAAATCCATTGGGGTTTCCCCGCGCAGGTTCGAATCCTGTCAACTACGGAAACCTCAACCTTTGCTCGTTCCTTCCTTCCTTCATCACTGTGTCAGATGGACGTGTGTTGTTGAAGTGAAGTGTTACACCCAAACGTGTGTGGTTTCTGAAAATTGCTGGAATTGAGCAGTGCTTTCATTGCAAATGCCAGTCTGGCATTGTAGACTGTGATTTAGTAAAAATTCTAGCACTTATGGCAAGTGCTGTTATGTGTTCATCATTTGTGCTGGCGTTGAAAGTGGGCTTTTCAAGGCATTGGTGGTATAGTGGCGAGCATAGCTGCTTCCCAAGCAGTTGACCCGGGTTCGATTCCCGGCCAATGCATGATGTGAAGAATCAGCTGTGCCATCTGGTCATCTACGGGGGAAATGAGAAGTTCTTTTAAATAAGTTGCAGTACACAGAGCACTGGCCACTAGATCGTCAGGGAGCCACCAGTGCGGCGAAGGATGAAACAACTGAAGATCACCCGTGACACAAAATTGGCTATGTTAGACCAAGTTACGGGCTTGGCTATATAAGAAGCAATCTCATGCCAACTCATGCCACCTCTCGCTTTCCCTGACCGGGAATCGAACCCGGGCCGCGGCGGTGAGAGCGCCGAATCCTAGCCACTAGACCATCAGGGAAGCATGACTTGGGGGGGGAAGGATGACACAACTGAAATCGTACACTGTGATCAACCTGACACAAAACTGGACGAGTTCGACCAAATAACTGCCATGGCTACATAAGTAGCAATCCCACTTCATGCCACCTCCGCTTTCCCTGACCGGGAATCGAACCCGGGCCGCGGCGGTGAGAGCGCCGAATCCTAGCCACTAGACCATCAGGGAACCATGACCTGGGTGGGGGAGGATGACACAACTGAAATCGTACACTGTGATCAACCTGACACAAAACTGGACGAGTTCGACCAAATAACTGCCATGGCTACATAAGTAGCAATCCCACTTCATGCCAGCTCCGCTTTCCCTGACCGGGAATCGAACCCGGGCCGCGGCGGTGAGAGCGCCGAATCCTAGCCACTAGACCATCAGGGAAACATGACCTGGGTGGGGGAGGATGACACAAGTGAAATCGTACACTGTGATCAACCTGACACAAAACTGGACGAGTTCGACCAAATAACTGCCATGGCTACATAAGTAGCAATCCAACTTCATGCCACCTCCGCTTTCCCTGACCGGGAATCGAACCCGGGCCGCGGCGGTGAGAGCGCCGAATCCTAGCCACTAGACCATCAGGGAACCATGACTTGGGTGGGGAAGGTTGACACAACTGAAATCGTACACTGTGATCAACCTGACACAAAACTGGACGAGTTCGACCAAATAACTGCCATGGCTACATAATCCCACTTCATGCCACCTCCGCTTTCCCTGACCGGGAATCGAACCCGGGCCGCGGCGGTGAAAGCGCCAAATCCTAGCCACTAGACCATCAGGGACCCGCGTTTCCCAGACTGGAAGAAACATCTTCAATCAAAATTTGTGCTCATAGAAAAGATGTTCCACAAGGTTCAAAATCTAGGGGCTGTCCCACTTAGCATGCTTGTAACTGATATTGCAATGGCTGTGATATATTGTTATTCCCATATTTACTGCAGCCTTTTTTTTATCCAATTGGGCTGGCATTGCAAACATGGTCCTTTAAAACCCCTTAAATTGGCTGAACCCATTGAAAATGGGGAGGGAAGGTAGTTGTGGCCGAGTGGTCAAGGCGATGGACTTGAAATCCATTGGGGTTTCCCCGCGCAGGTTCGAATCCTGTCAACTACGGAAACCTCAACCTTTGCTCGTTCCTTCCTTCCTTCATCACTGTGTCAGATGGACGTGTGTTGTTGAAGTGAAGTGTTACACCCAAACGTGTGTGGTTTCTGAAAATTGCTGGAATTGAGCAGTGCTTTCATTGCAAATGCCAGTCTGGCATTGTAGACTGTGATTTAGTAAAAATTCTAGCACTTATGGCAAGTGCTGTTATGTGTTCATCATTTGTGCTGGCGTTGAAAGTGGGCTTTTCAAGGCATTGGTGGTATAGTGGCGAGCATAGCTGCTTCCCAAGCAGTTGACCCGGGTTCGATTCCCGGCCAATGCATGATGTGAAGAATCAGCTGTGCCATCTGGTCATCTACGGGGGAAATGAGAAGTTCTTTTAAATAAGTTGCAGTACACAGAGCACTGGCCACTAGATCGTCAGGGAGCCACCAGTGCGGCGAAGGATGAAACAACTGAAGATCACCCGTGACACAAAATTGGCTATGTTAGACCAAGTTACGGGCTTGGCTATATAAGAAGCAATCTCATGCCAACTCATGCCACCTCTCGCTTTCCCTGACCGGGAATCGAACCCGGGCCGCGGCGGTGAGAGCGCCGAATCCTAGCCACTAGACCATCAGGGAAGCATGACTTGGGGGGGGAAGGATGACACAACTGAAATCGTACACTGTGATCAACCTGACACAAAACTGGACGAGTTCGACCAAATAACTGCCATGGCTACATAAGTAGCAATCCCACTTCATGCCACCTCCGCTTTCCCTGACCGGGAATCGAACCCGGGCCGCGGCGGTGAGAGCGCCGAATCCTAGCCACTAGACCATCAGGGAACCATGACCTGGGTGGGGGAGGATGACACAACTGAAATCGTACACTGCGATCAACCTGACACAAAACTGGACGAGTTCGACCAAATAACTGCCATGGCTAAATAAGTAGCAATCCCACTTCATGCCAGCTCCGCTTTCCCTGACCGGGAATCGAACCCGGGCCGCGGCGGTGAGAGCGCCGAATCCTAGCCACTAGACCATCAGGGAAACATGACCTGGGTGGGGGAGGATGACACAAGTGAAATCGTACACTGTGATCAACCTGACACAAAACTGGACGAGTTCGACCAAATAACTGCCATGGCTACATAATCCCACTTCATGCCACCTCCGCTTTCCCTGACCGGGAATCGAACCCGGGCCGCGGCGGTGAAAGCGCCAAATCCTAGCCACTAGACCATCAGGGACCCGCGTTTCCCAGACTGGAAGAAACATCTTCAATCAAAATTTGTGCTCATAGAAAAGATGTTCCACAAGGTTCAAAATCTAGGGGCTGTCCCACTTAGCATGTTTGTAACTGATATTGCAATGGCTGTGATATATTGTTATTCCCATATTTACTGCAGCCTTTTTTTTATCCAATTGGGCTGGCATTGCAAACATGGTCCTTTAAAACCCCTTAAATTGGCTGAACCCATTGAAAATGGGGAGGGAAGGTAGTTGTGGCCGAGTGGTCAAGGCGATGGACTTGAAATCCATTGGGGTTTCCCCGCGCAGGTTCGAATCCTGTCAACTACGGAAACCTCAACCTTTGCTCGTTCCTTCCTTCCTTCATCACTGTGTCAGATGGACGTGTGTTGTTGAAGTGAAGTGTTACACCCAAACGTGTGTGGTTTCTGAAAATTGCTGGAATTGAGCAGTGCTTCCATTGCAAATGCCAGTCTGGCATTGTAGACTGTGATTTAGTAAAAATTCTAGCACTTATGGCAAGTGCTGTTATGTGTTCATCATTTGTGCTGGCGTTGAAAGTGGGCTTTTCAAGGCATTGGTGGTATAGTGGCGAGCATAGCTGCTTCCCAAGCAGTTGACCCGGGTTCGATTCCCGGCCAATGCATGATGTGAAGAATCAGCTGTGCCATCTGGTCATCTACGGGGGAAATGAGAAGTTCTTTTAAATAAGTTGCAGTACACAGAGCACTGGCCACTAGATCGTCAGGGAGCCACCAGTGCGGCGAAGGATGAAACAACTGAAGATCACCCGTGACACAAAATTGGCTATGTTAGACCAAGTTACGGGCTTGGCTATATAAGAAGCAATCTCATGCCAACTCATGCCACCTCTCGCTTTCCCTGACCGGGAATCGAACCCGGGCCGCGGCGGTGAGAGCGCCGAATCCTAGCCACTAGACCATCAGGGAAGCATGACTTGGGGGGGGGAAGGATGACACAACTGAAATCGTACACTGTGATCAACCTGACACAAAACTAGACGAGTTCGACCAAATAACTGCCATGGCTACATAAGTAGCAATCCCACTTCATGCCACCTCCGCTTTCCCTGACCGGGAATCGAACCCGGGCCGCGGCGGTGAGAGCGCCGAATCCTAGCCACTAGACCATCAGGGAACCATGACCTGGGTGGGGGAGGATGACACAACTGAAATCGTACACTGTGATCAACCTGACACAAAACTGGACGAGTTCGACCAAATAACTGCCATGGCTACATAAGTAGCAATCCCACTTCATGCCAGCTCCGCTTTCCCTGACCGGGAATCGAACCCGGGCCGCGGCGGTGAGAGCGCCGAATCCTAGCCACTAGACCATCAGGGAAACATGACCTGGGTGGGGGAGGATGACACAAGTGAAATCGTACACTGTGATCAACCTGACACAAAACTGGACGAGTTCGACCAAATAACTGCCATGGCTACATAATCCCACTTCATGCCACCTCCGCTTTCCCTGACCGGGAATCGAACCCGGGCCGCGGCGGTGAAAGCGCCAAATCCTAGCCACTAGACCATCAGGGACCCGCGTTTCCCAGACTGGAAGAAACATCTTCAATCAAAATTTGTGCTCATAGAAAAGATGTTCCACAAGGTTCAAAATCTAGGGGCTGTCCCACTTAGCATGTTTGTAACTGATATTGCAATGGCTGTGATATATTGTTATTCCCATATTTACTGCAGCCTTTTTTTTATCCAATTGGGCTGGCATTGCAAACATGGTCCTTTAAAACCCCTTAAATTGGCTGAACCCATTGAAAATGGGGAGGGAAGGTAGTTGTGGCCGAGTGGTCAAGGCGATGGACTTGAAATCCATTGGGGTTTCCCCGCGCAGGTTCGAATCCTGTCAACTACGGAAACCTCAACCTTTGCTCGTTCCTTCCTTCCTTCATCACTGTGTCAGATGGACGTGTGTTGTTGAAGTGAAGTGTTACACCCAAACGTGTGTGGTTTCTGAAAATTGCTGGAATTGAGCAGTGCTTCCATTGCAAATGCCAGTCTGGCATTGTAGACTGTGATTTAGTAAAAATTCTAGCACTTATGGCAAGTGCTGTTATGTGTTCATCATTTGTGCTGGCGTTGAAAGTGGGCTTTTCAAGGCATTGGTGGTATAGTGGCGAGCATAGCTGCTTCCCAAGCAGTTGACCCGGGTTCGATTCCCGGCCAATGCATGATGTGAAGAATCAGCTGTGCCATCTGGTCATCTACGGGGGAAATGAGAAGTTCTTTTAAATAAGTTGCAGTACACAGAGCACTGGCCACTAGATCGTCAGGGAGCCACCAGTGCGGCGAAGGATGAAACAACTGAAGATCACCCGTGACACAAAATTGGCTATGTTAGACCAAGTTACGGGCTTGGCTATATAAGAAGCAATCTCATACCAACTCATGCCACCTCTCGCTTTCCCTGACCGGGAATCGAACCCGGGCCGCGGCGGTGAGAGCGCCGAATCCTAGCCACTAGACCATCAGGGAAGCATGACCTGGGGGGGGAAGGATGACACAACTGAAATCGTACACTGTGATCAACCTGACACAAAACTGGACGAGTTCGACCAAATAACTGCCATGGCTACATAAGTAGCAATCCCACTTCATGCCACCTCCGCTTTCCCTGACCGGGAATCGAACCCGGGCCGCGGCGGTGAGAGCGCCGAATCCTAGCCACTAGACCATCAGGGAACCATGACCTGGGTGGGGAAGGTTGACACAACTGAAATCGTACACTGTGATCAACCTGACACAAAACTGGACGAGTTCGACCAAATAACTGCCATGGCTACATAATCCCACTTCATGCCACCTCCGCTTTCCCTGACCGGGAATCGAACCCGGGCCGCGGCGGTGAGAGCGCCGAATCCTAGCCACTAGACCATCAGGGAACCATGACCTGGGTGGGGGAGGATGACACAACTGAAATCGTACACTGTGATCAACCTGACACAAAACTGGACGAGTTCGACCAAATAACTGCCATGGCTACATAAGTAGCAATCCCACTTCATGCCAGCTCCGCTTTCCCTGACCGGGAATCGAACCTGGGCCGCGGCGGTGAGAGCGCCGAATCCTAGCCACTAGACCATCAGGGAAACATGACCTGGGTGGGGGAGGATGACACAAATGAAATCGTACACTGTGATCAACCTGACACAAAACTGGACGAGTTCGACCAAATAACTGCCATGGCTACATAAGTAGCAATCCCACTTCATGCCACCTCCGCTTTCCCTGACCGGGAATCGAACCCGGGCCGCGGCGGTGAGAGCGCCGAATCCTAGCCACTAGACCATCAGGGAACCATGACCTGGGTGGGGAAGGTTGACACAACTGAAATCGTAAACTGTGATCAACCTGACACAAAACTGGACGAGTTCGACCAAATAACTGCCATGGCTACATAAGTAGCAATCCCACTTCATGCCAGCTCCGCTTTCCCTGACCGGGAATCGAACCCGGGCCGCGGCGGTGAGAGCGCCGAATCCTAGCCACTAGACCATCAGGGAAACCTGACCTGGGTGGGGGAGGATGACACAAGTGAAATCGTACACTGTGATCAACCTGACACAAAACTGGACGAGTTCGACCAAATAACTGCCATGGCTTCATAAGTAGCAATCCCACTTCATGCCACCTCCGCTTTCCCTGACCGGGAATCGAACCCGGGCCGCGGCGGTGAGAGCGCCGAATCCTAGCCACTAGACCATCAGGGAACCATGACCTGGGTGGGGAAGGTTGACACAACTGAAATCGTAAACTGTGATCAACCTGACACAAAACTGGACGAGTTCGACCAAATAACTGCCATGGCTACATAAGTAGCAATCCCACTTCATGCCAGCTCCGCTTTCCCTGACCGGGAATCGAACCCGGGCCGCGGCGGTGAGAGCGCCGAATCCTAGCCACTAGACCATCAGGGAACCATGACCTGGGTGGGGGAGGATGACACAACTGAAATCGTACACTGTGATCAACCTGACACAAAACTGGACGAGTTCGACCAAATAACTGCCATGGCTACATAAGTAGCAATCCCACTTCATGCCAGCTCCGCTTTCCCTGACCGGGAATCGAACCCGGGCCGCGGCGGTGAGAGCGCAGAATCCTAGCCACTAGACCATCAGGGAAACCTGACCTAGGTGGGGGAGGATGACACAAGTGAAATCGTACACTGTGATCAACCTGACACAAAACTGGACGAGTTCGACCAAATAACTGCCATGGCTACATAAGTAGCAATCCCACTTCATGCCACCTCCGCTTTCCCTGACCGGGAATCGAACCCGGGCCGCGGCGGTGAGAGCGCCGAATCCTAGCCACTAGACCATCAGGGAACCATGACCTGGGTGGGGGAGGATGACACAACTGAAATCGTACACTGTGATCAACCTGACACAAAACTGGACGAGTTCGACCAAATAACTGCCATGGCTACATAAGTAGCAATCCCACTTCATGCCAGCTCCGCTTTCCCTGACCGGGAATCGAACCCGGGCCGCGGCGGTGAGAGCGCCGAATCCTAGCCACTAGACCATCAGGGAAACATGACCTGGGTGGGGGAGGATGACACAAGTGAAATCGTACACTGTGATCAACCTGACACAAAACTGGACGAGTTCAACCAAATAACTGCCATGGCTACATAATCCCACTTCATGCCACCTCCGCTTTCCCTGACCGGGAATCGAACCCGGGCCGCGGCGGTGAAAGCGCCAAATCCTAGCCACTAGACCATCAGGGACCCGCGTTTCCCAGACTGGAAGAAACATCTTCAATCAAAATTTGTGCTCATAGAAAAGATGTTCCACAAGGTTCAAAATCTAGGGGCTGTCCCACTTAGCATGTTTGTAACTGATATTGCAATGGCTGTGATATATTGTTATTCCCATATTTACTGCAGCCTTTTTTGTATCCAATTGGGCTGGCATTGCAAACATGGTCCTTTAAAACCCCTTAAATTGGCTGAACCCATTGAAAATGGGGAGGGAAGGTAGTTGTGGCCGAGTGGTCAAGGCGATGGACTTGAAATCCATTGGGGTTTCCCCGCGCAGGTTCGAATCCTGTCAACTACGGAAACCTGAACCTTTGCTCGTTCCTTCCTTCCTTCATCACTGTGTCAGATGGACGTGTGTTGTTGAAGTGAAGTGTTACACCCAAACGTGTGTGGTTTCTGAAAATTGCTGGAATTGAGCAGTGCTTCCATTGCAAATGCCAGTCTGGCATTGTAGACTGTGATTTAGTAAAAATTATAGCACTTATGGCAAGTGCTGTTATGTGTTCATCATTTGTGCTGGCGTTGAAAGTGGGCTTTTCAAGGCATTGGTGGTATAGTGGCGAGCATAGCTGCTTCCCATCCAGTTGACCCGGGTTCGATTCCCGGCCAATGCATGATGTGAAGAATCAGCTGTGCCATCTGGTCATCTACGGGGGAAATGAGAAGTTCTTTTAAATAAGTTGCAGTACACAGAGCACTGGCCACTAGATCGTCAGGGAGCCACCAGTGCGGCGAAGGATGAAACAACTGAAGATCACCCGTGACACAAAATTGGCTATGTTAGACCAAGTTACGGGCTTGGCTATATAAGAAGCAATCTCATACCAACTCATGCCACCTCTCGCTTTCCCTGACCGGGAATCGAACCCGGGCCGCGGCGGTGAGAGCGCCGAATCCTAGCCACTAGACCATCAGGGAAGCATGACCTGGGGGGGGGGAAGGATGACACAACTGAAATCGTACACTGTGATCAACCTGACACAAAACTGGACGAGTTCGACCAAATAACTGCCATGGCTACATAAGTAGCAATCCCACTTCATGCCACCTCCGCTTTCCCTGACCGGGAATCGAACCCGGGCCGCGGCGGTGAGAGCGCCGAATCCTAGCCACTAGACCATCAGGGAACCATGACCTGGGTGGGGGAGGATGACACAAGTGAAATCGTACACTGTGATCAACCTGACACAAAACTGGACGAGTTCGACCAAATAACTGCCATGGCTACATAAGTAGCAATCCCACTTCATGCCAGCTCCGCTTTCCCTGACCGGGAATCGAACCCGGGCCGCGGCGGTGAGAGCGCCGAATCCTAGCCACTAGACCATCAGGGAAACCTGACCTGGGTGGGGGAGGATGACACAAGTGAAATCGTACACTGTGATCAACCTGACACAAAACTGGACGAGTTCGACCAAATAACTGCCATGGCTTCATAAGTAGCAATCCCACTTCATGCCACCTCCGCTTTCCCTGACCGGGAATCGAACCCGGGCCGCGGCGGTGAGAGCGCCGAATCCTAGCCACTAGACCATCAGGGAACCATGACCTGGGTGGGGAAGGTTGACACAACTGAAATCGTACACTGTGATCAACCTGACACAAAACTGGACGAGTTCGACCAAATAACTGCCATGGCTACATAATCCCACTTCATGCCACCTCCGCTTTCCCTGACCGGTAATCGAACCCGGGCCGCGGCGGTGAAAGCGCCAAATCCTAGCCACTAGACCATCAGGGACCTGCGTTTCCCAGACTGGAAGAAACATCTTCAATCAAAATTTGTGCTCATAGAAAAGATGTTCCACAAGGTTCAAAATCTAGGGGCTGTCCCACTTAGCATGCTTGTAACTGATATTGCAATGGCTGTGATATATTGTTATTCCCATATTTACTGCAGCCTTTTTTTTATCCAATTGGGCTGGCATTGCAAACATGGTCCTTTAAAACCCCTTAAATTGGCTGAACCCATTGAAAATGGGGAGGGAAGGTAGTTGTGGCCGAGTGGTCAAGGCGATGGACTTGAAATCCATTGGGGTTTCCCCGCGCAGGTTCGAATCCTGTCAACTACGGAAACCTCAACCTTTGCTCGTTCCTTCCTTCCTTCATCACTGTGTCAGATGGACGTGTGTTGTTGAAGTGAAGTGTTACACCCAAACGTGTGTGGTTTCTGAAAATTGCTGGAATTGAGCAGTGCTTCCATTGCAAATGCCAGTCTGGCATTGTAGACTGTGATTTAGTAAAAATTCTAGCACTTATGGCAAGTGCTGTTATGTGTTCATCATTTGTGCTGGCGTTGAAAGTGGGCTTTTCAAGGCATTGGTGGTATAGTGGCGAGCATAGCTGCTTCCCAAGCAGTTGACCCGGGTTCGATTCCCGGCCAATGCATGATGTGAAGAATCAGCTGTGCCATCTGGTCATCTACGGGGGAAATGAGAAGTTCTTTTAAATAAGTTGCAGTACACAGAGCACTGGCCACTAGATCGTCAGGGAGCCACCAGTGCGGCGAAGGATGAAACAACTGAAGATCACCCGTGACACAAAATTGGCTATGTTAGACCAAGTTACGGGCTTGGCTATATAAGAAGCAATCTCATGCCAACTCATGCCACCTCTCGCTTTCCCTGACCGGGAATCGAACCCGGGCCGCGGCGGTGAGAGCGCCGAATCCTAGCCACTAGACCATCAGGGAAGCATGACCTGGGGGGGGAAGGATGACACAACTGAAATCGTACACTGTGATCAACCTGACACAAAACTGGACGAGTTCGACCAAATAACTGCCATGGCTACATAAGTAGCAATCCCACTTCATGCCACCTCCGCTTTCCCTGACCGGGAATCGAACCCGGGCCGCGGCGGTGAGAGCGCCGAATCCTAGCCACTAGACCATCAGGGAACCATGACCTGGGTGGGGGAGGATGACACAACTGAAATCGTACACTGTGATCAACCTGACACAAAACTGGACGAGTTCGACCAAATAACTGCCATGGCTACATAAGTAGCAATCCCACTTCATGCCAGCTCCGCTTTCCCTGACCGGGAATCGAACCCGGGCCGCGGCGGTGAGAGCGCCGAATCCTAGCCACTAGACCATCAGGGAAACATGACCTGGGTGGGGGAGGATGACACAAGTGAAATCGTACACTGTGATCAACCTGACACAAAACTGGACGAGTTCGACCAAATAACTGCCATGGCTACATAAGTAGCAATCCCACTTCATGCCACCTCCGCTTTCCCTGACCGGGAATCGAACCCGGGCCGCGGCGGTGAGAGCGCCGAATCCTAGCCACTAGACCATCAGGGAACCATGACCTGGGTGGGGAAGGTTGACACAACTGAAATCGTAAACTGTGATCAACCTGACACAAAACTGGACGAGTTCGACCAAATAACTGCCATGGCTACATAATCCCACTTCATGCCACCTCCGCTTTCCCTGACCGGGAATCGAACCCGGGCCGCGGCGGTGAAAGCGCCAAATCCTAGCCACTAGACCATCAGGGACCCGCGTTTCCCAGACTGGAAGAAACATCTTCAATCAAAATTTGTGCTCATAGAAAAGATGTTCCACAAGGTTCAAAATCTAGGGGCTGTCCCACTTAGCATGCTTGTAACTGATATTGCAATGGCTGTGATATATTGTTATTCCCATATTTACTGCAGCCTTTTTTTTATCCAATTGGGCTGTCATTGCAAACATGGTCCTTTAAAACCCCTTAAATTGGCTGAACCCATTGAAAATGGGGAGGGAAGGTAGTTGTGGCCGAGTGGTCAAGGCGATGGACTTGAAATCCATTGGGGTTTCCCCGCGCAGGTTCGAATCCTGTCAACTACGGAAACCTCAACCTTTGCTCGTTCCTTCCTTCCTTCATCACTGTGTCAGATGGACGTGTGTTGTTGAAGTGAAGTGTTACACCCAAACGTGTGTGGTTTCTGAAAATTGCTGGAATTGAGCAGTGCTTCCATTGCAAATGCCAGTCTGGCATTGTAGACTGTGATTTAGTAAAAATTCTAGCACTTATGGCAAGTGCTGTTATGTGTTCATCATTTGTGCTGGCGTTGAAAGTGGGCTTTTCAAGGCATTGGTGGTATAGTGGCGAGCATAGCTGCTTCCCAAGCAGTTGACCCAGGTTCGATTCCCAGCCAATGCATGATGTGAAGAATCAGCTGTGCCATCTGGTCATCTACGGGGGAAATGAGAAGTTCTTTTAAATAAGTTGCAGTACACAGAGCACTGGCCACTAGATCGTCAGGGAGCCACCAGTGCGGCGAAGGATGAAACAACTGAAGATCACCCGTGACACAAAATTGGCTATGTTAGACCAAGTTACGGGCTTGGCTATATAAGAAGCAATCTCATGCCAACTCATGCCACCTCTCGCTTTCCCTGACCGGGAATCGAACCCGGGCCGCGGCGGTGAGAGCGCCGAATCCTAGCCACTAGACCATCAGGGAAGCATGACCTGGGGGGGGAAGGATGACACAACTGAAATCGTACACTGTGATCAACCTGACACAAAACTGGACGAGTTCGACCAAATAACTGCCATGGCTACATAAGTAGCAATCCCACTTCATGCCACCTCCGCTTTCCCTGACCGGGAATCGAACCCGGGCCGCGGCGGTGAGAGCGCCGAATCCTAGCCACTAGACCATCAGGGAACCATGACCTGGGTGGGGGAGGATGACACAACTGAAATCGTACACTGTGATCAACCTGACACAAAACTGGACGAGTTCGACCAAATAACTGCCATGGCTACATAAGTAGCAATCCCACTTCATGCCAGCTCCGCTTTCCCTGACCGGGAATCGAACCCGGGCCGCGGCGGTGAGAGCGCCGAATCCTAGCCACTAGACCATCAGGGAAACATGACCTGGGTGGGGGAGGATGACACAAGTGAAATCGTACACTGTGATCAACCTGACACAAAACTGGACGAGTTCGACCAAATAACTGCCATGGCTACATAAGTAGCAATCCCACTTCATGCCACCTCCGCTTTCCCTGACCGGGAATCGAACCCGGGCCGCGGCGGTGAGAGCGCCAAATCCTAGCCACTAGACCATCAGGGAACCATGACCTGGGTGGGGAAGGTTGACACAACTGAAATCGTAAACTGTGATCAGCCTGACACAAAACTGGACGAGTTCGACCAAATAACTGCCATGGCTACATAATCCCACTTCATGCCACCTCCGCTTTCCCTGACCGGGAATCGAACCCGGGCCGCGGCGGTGAAAGCGCCAAATCCTAGCCACTAGAGCATCAGGGACCCGCGTTTCCCAGACTGGAAGAAACATCTTCAATCAAAATTTGTGCTCATAGAAAAGATGTTCCACAAGGTTCAAAATCTAGGGGCTGTCCCACTTAGCATGTTTGTAACTGATATTGCAATGGCTGTGATATATTGTTTTTCCCATATTTACTGCAGCCTTTTTTTTATCCAATTGGGCTGGCATTGCAAACATGGTCCTTTAAAACCCCTTAAATTGGCTGAACCCATTGAAAATGGGGAGGGAAGGTAGTTGTGGCCGAGTGGTCAAGGCGATGGACTTGAAATCCATTGGGGTTTCCCCGCGCAGGTTCGAATCCTGTCAACTACGGAAACCTCAACCTTTGCTCGTTCCTTCCTTCCTTCATCACTGTGTCAGATGGACGTGTGTTGTTGAAGTGAAGTGTTACACCCAAACGTGTGTGGTTTCTGAAAATTGCTGGAATTGAGCAGTGCTTCCATTGCAAATGCCAGTCTGGCATTGTAGACTGTGATTTAGTAAAAATTCTAGCACTTATGGCAAGTGCTGTTATGTGTTCATCATTTGTGCTGGCGTTGAAAGTGGGCTTTTCAAGGCATTGGTGGTATAGTGGCGAGCATAGCTGCTTCCCAAGCAGTTGACCCGGGTTCGATTCCCGGCCAATGCATGATGTGAAGAATCAGCTGTGCCATCTGGTCATCTACGGGGGAAATGAGAAGTTCTTTTAAATAAGTTGCAGTACACAGAGCACTGGCCACTAGATCGTCAGGGAGCCACCAGTGCGGCGAAGGATGAAACAACTGAAGATCACCCGTGACACAAAATTGGCTATGTTAGACCAAGTTACGGGCTTGGCTATATAAGAAGCAATCTCATACCAACTCATGCCACCTCTCGATTTCCCTGACCGGGAATCGAACCCGGGCCGCGGCGGTGAGAGCGCCGAATCCTAGCCACTAGACCATCAGGGAAGCATGACCTGGGGGGGGGGAAGGATGACACAACTGAAATCGTACACTGTGATCAACCTGACACAAAACTGGACGAGTTCGACCAAATAACTGCCATGGCTACATAAGTAGCAATCCCACTTCATGCCACCTCCGCTTTCCCTGACCGGGAATCGAACCCGGGCCGCGGCGGTGAGAGCGCCGAATCCTAGCCACTAGACCATCAGGGAACCATGACCTGGGTGGGGGAGGATGACACAAGTGAAATCGTACACTGTGATCAACCTGACACAAAACTGGACGAGTTCGACCAAATAACTGCCATGGCTACATAAGTAGCAATCCCACTTCATGCCAGCTCCGCTTTCCCTGACCGGGAATCGAACCCGGGCCGCGGCGGTGAGAGCGCCGAATCCTAGCCACTAGACCATCAGGGAAACCTGACCTGGGTGGGGGAGGATGACACAAGTGAAATCGTACACTGTGATCAACCTGACACAAAACTGGACGAGTTCGACCAAATAACTGCCATGGCTTCATAAGTAGCAATCCCACTTCATGCCACCTCCGCTTTCCCTGACCGGGAATCGAACCCGGGCCGCGGCGGTGAGAGCGCCGAATCCTAGCCACTAGACCATCAGGGAACCATGACCTGGGTGGGGAAGGTTGACACAACTGAAATCGTACACTGTGATCAACCTGACACAAAACTGGACGAGTTCGACCAAATAACTGCCATGGCTACATAATCCCACTTCATGCCACCTCCGCTTTCCCTGACCGGTAATCGAACCCGGGCCGCGGCGGTGAAAGCGCCAAATCCTAGCCACTAGACCATCAGGGACCTGCGTTTCCCAGACTGGAAGAAACATCTTCAATCAAAATTTGTGCTCATAGAAAAGATGTTCCACAAGGTTCAAAATCTAGGGGCTGTCCCACTTAGCATGCTTGTAACTGATATTGCAATGGCTGTGATATATTGTTATTCCCATATTTACTGCAGCCTTTTTTTTATCCAATTGGGCTGGCATTGCAAACATGGTCCTTTAAAACCCCTTAAATTGGCTGAACCCATTGAAAATGGGGAGGGAAGGTAGTTGTGGCCGAGTGGTCAAGGCGATGGACTTGAAATCCATTGGGGTTTCCCCGCGCAGGTTCGAATCCTGTCAACTACGGAAACCTCAACCTTTGCTCGTTCCTTCCTTCCTTCATCACTGTGTCAGATGGACGTGTGTTGTTGAAGTGAAGTGTTACACCCAAACGTGTGTGGTTTCTGAAAATTGCTGTAATTGAGCAGTGCTTCCATTGCAAATGCCAGTCTGGCATTGTAGACTGTGATTTAGTAAAAATTCTAGCACTTATGGCAAGTGCTGTTATGTGTTCATCATTTGTGCTGGCGTTGAAAGTGGGCTTTTCAAGGCATTGGTGGTATAGTGGCGAGCATAGCTGCTTCCCAAGCAGTTGACCCGGGTTCGATTCCCGGCCAATGCATGATGTGAAGAATCAGCTGTGCCATCTGGTCATCTACGGGGGAAATGAGAAGTTCTTTTAAATAAGTTGCAGTACACAGAGCACTGGCCACTAGATCGTCAGGGAGCCACCAGTGCGGCGAAGGATGAAACAACTGAAGATCACCCGTGACACAAAATTGGCTATGTTAGACCAAGTTACGGGCTTGGCTATATAAGAAGCAATCTCATGCCAACTCATGCCACCTCTCGCTTTCCCTGACCGGGAATCGAACCCGGGCCGCGGCGGTGAGAGCGCCGAATCCTAGCCACTAGACCATCAGGGAAGCATGACCTGGGGGGGGAAGGATGACACAACTGAAATCGTACACTGTGATCAACCTGACACAAAACTGGACGAGTTCGACCAAATAACTGCCATGGATACATAAGTAGCAATTCCACTTCATGCCACCTCCGCTTTCCCTGACCGGGAATCGAACCCGGGCCGCGGCGGTGAGAGCGCCGAATCCTAGCCACTAGACCATCAGGGAACCATGACCTGGGTGGGGGAGGATGACACAAGTGAAATCGTACACTGTGATCAACCTGACACAAAACTGGACGAGTTCGACCAAATAACTGCCATGGCTACATAAGTAGCAATCCCACTTCATGCCAGCTCCGCTTTCCCTGACCGGGAATCGAACCCGGGCCGCGGCGGTGAGAGCGCCGAATCCTAGCCACTAGACCATCAGGGAAACCTGACCTGGGTGGGGGAGGATGACACAAGTGAAATCGTACACTGTGATCAACCTGACACAAAACTGGACGAGTTCGACCAAATAACTGCCATGGCTTCATAAGTAGCAATCCCACTTCATGCCACCTCCGCTTTCCCTGACCGGGAATCGAACCCGGGCCGCGGCGGTGAGAGCGCCGAATCCTAGCCACTAGACCATCAGGGAACCATGACCTGGGTGGGGAAGGTTGACACAACTGAAATCGTACACTGTGATCAACCTGACACAAAACTGGACGAGTTCGACCAAATAACTGCCATGGCTACATAATCCCACTTCATGCCACCTCCGCTTTCCCTGACCGGGAATCGAACCCGGGCCGCGGCGGTGAAAGCGCCAAATCCTAGCCACTAGACCATCAGGGACCCGCGTTTCCCAGACTGGAAGAAACATCTTCAATCAAAATTTGTGCTCATAGAAAAAGATGTTCCACAAGGTTCAAAATCTAGGGGCTGTCCCACTTAGCATGCTTGTAACTGATATTGCAATGGCTGTGATATATTGTTATTCCCATATTTACTGCAGCCTTTTTTTTATCCAATTGGGCTGGCATTGCAAACATGGTCCTTTAAAACCCCTTAAATTGGCTGAACCCATTGAAAATGGGGAGGGAAGGTAGTTGTGGCCGAGTGGTCAAGGCGATGGACTTGAAATCCATTGGGGTTTCCCCGCGCAGGTTTGAATCCTGTCAACTACGGAAACCTCAACCTTTGCTCGTTCCTTCCTTCCTTCATCACTGTGTCAGATGGACGTGTGTTGTTGAAGTGAAGTGTTACACCCAAACGTGTGTGGTTTCTGAAAATTGCTGTAATTGAGCAGTGCTTCCATTGCAAATGCCAGTCTGGCATTGTAGACTGTGATTTAGTAAAAATTCTAGCACTTATGGCAAGTGCTGTTATGTGTTCATCATTTGTGCTGGCGTTGAAAGTGGGCTTTTCAAGGCATTGGTGGTATAGTGGCGAGCATAGCTGCTTCCCAAGCAGTTGACCCGGGTTCGATTCCCGGCCAATGCATGATGTGAAGAATCAGCTGTGCCATCTGGTCATCTACGGGGGAAATGAGAAGTTCTTTTAAATAAGTTGCAGTACACAGAGCACTGGCCACTAGATCGTCAGGGAGCCACCAGTGCGGCGAAGGATGAAACAACTGAAGATCACCCGTGACACAAAATTGGCTATGTTAGACCAAGTTACGGGCTTGGCTATATAAGAAGCAATCTCATGCCAACTCATGCCACCTCTCGCTTTCCCTGACCGGGAATCGAACCCGGGCCGCGGCGGTGAGAGCGCCGAATCCTAGCCACTAGACCATCAGGGAAGCATGACCTGGGGGGGGAAGGATGACACAACTGAAATCGTACACTGTGATCAACCTGACACAAAACTGGACGAGTTCGACCAAATAACTGCCATGGCTACATAAGTAGCAATCCCACTTCATGCCACCTCCGCTTTCCCTGACCGGGAATCGAACCCGGGCCGCGGCGGTGAGAGCGCCGAATCCTAGCCACTAGACCATCAGGGAACCATGACCTGGGTGGGGGAGGATGACACAACTGAAATCGTACACTGTGATCAACCTGACACAAAACTGGACGAGTTCGACCAAATAACTGCCATGGCTACATAAGTAGCAATCCCACTTCATGCCACCTCCGCTTTCCCTGACCGGGAATCGAACCCGGGCCGCGGCGGTGAGAGCGCCGAATCCTAGCCACTAGACCATCAGGGAACCATGACCTGGGTGGGGGAGGATGACACAACTGAAATCGTACACTGTGATCAACCTGACACAAAACTGGACGAGTTCGACCAAATAACTGCCATGGCTACATAAGTAGCAATCCCACTTCATGCCAGCTCCGCTTTCCCTGACCGGGAATCGAACCCGGGCCGCGGCGGTGAGAGCGCCGAATCCTAGCCACTAGACCATCAGGGAAACATGACCTGGGTGGGGGAGGATGACACAAGTGAAATCGTACACTGTGATCAACCTGACACAAAACTGGACGAGTTCGACCAAATAACTGCCATGGCTACATAAGTAGCAATCCCACTTCATGCCACCTCCGCTTTCCCTGACCGGGAATCGAACCCGGGCCGCGGCGGTGAGAGCGCCAAATCCTAGCCACTAGACCATCAGGGAACCATGACCTGGGTGGGGAAGGTTGACACAACTGAAATCGTAAACTGTGATCAGCCTGACACAAAACTGGACGAGTTCGACCAAATAACTGCCATGGCTACATAATCCCACTTCATGCCACCTCCGCTTTCCCTGACCGGGAATCGAACCCGGGCCGCGGCGGTGAAAGCGCCAAATCCTAGCCACTAGAGCATCAGGGACCCGCGTTTCCCAGACTGGAAGAAACATCTTCAATCAAAATTTGTGCTCATAGAAAAGATGTTCCACAAGGTTCAAAATCTAGGGGCTGTCCCACTTAGCATGTTTGTAACTGATATTGCAATGGCTGTGATATATTGTTTTTCCCATATTTACTGCAGCCTTTTTTTTATCCAATTGGGCTGGCATTGCAAACATGGTCCTTTAAAACCCCTTAAATTGGCTGAACCCATTGAAAATGGGGAGGGAAGGTAGTTGTGGCCGAGTGGTCAAGGCGATGGACTTGAAATCCATTGGGGTTTCCCCGCGCAGGTTCGAATCCTGTCAACTACGGAAACCTCAACCTTTGCTCGTTCCTTCCTTCCTTCATCACTGTGTCAGATGGACGTGTGTTGTTGAAGTGAAGTGTTACACCCAAACGTGTGTGGTTTCTGAAAATTGCTGGAATTGAGCAGTGCTTCCATTGCAAATGCCAGTCTGGCATTGTAGACTGTGATTTAGTAAAAATTCTAGCACTTATGGCAAGTGCTGTTATGTGTTCATCATTTGTGCTGGCGTTGAAAGTGGGCTTTTCAAGGCATTGGTGGTATAGTGGCGAGCATAGCTGCTTCCCAAGCAGTTGACCCGGGTTCGATTCCCGGCCAATGCATGATGTGAAGAATCAGCTGTGCCATCTGGTCATCTACGGGGGAAATGAGAAGTTCTTTTAAATAAGTTGCAGTACACAGAGCACTGGCCACTAGATCGTCAGGGAGCCACCAGTGCGGCGAAGGATGAAACAACTGAAGATCACCCGTGACACAAAATTGGCTATGTTAGACCAAGTTACGGGCTTGGCTATATAAGAAGCAATCTCATGCCAACTCATGCCACCTCTCGCTTTCCCTGACCGGGAATCGAACCCGGGCCGCGGCGGTGAGAGCGCCGAATCCTAGCCACTAGACCATCAGGGAAGCATGACCTGGGGGGGGAAGGATGACACAACTGAAATCGTACACTGTGATCAACCTGACACAAAACTGGACGAGTTCGACCAAATAACTGCCATGGCTACATAAGTAGCAATCCCACTTCATGCCACCTCCGCTTTCCCTGACCGGGAATCGAACCCGGGCCGCGGCGGTGAGAGCGCCGAATCCTAGCCACTAGACCATCAGGGAAACATGACCTGGGTGGGGGAGGATGACACAAGTGAAATCGTACACTGTGATCAACCTGACACAAAACTGGACGAGTTCGACCAAATAACTGCCATGGCTACATAAGTAGCAATCCCACTTCATGCCACCTCCGCTTTCCCTGACCGGGAATCGAACCCGGGCCGCGGCCTGTTGGCAAGCTTAACACAAAAGTAACCACCCTTTGCCAAATTTGGCTTGTCTATCTAAAAGACGCACATCGCTATTATCCACCGCTGAGTCATCACACACGCCACGTTATCGTTCCCTAACAGGGATTCAAACCCAAACCCTTTCTGTACCTTTCCTATAGGCAGGGCCCTATGTTCAGGACTTTTATTCCCCTTGTGTTGATTAATTAAGCCCTTTAAAATCAGTAACTCTAAATTAAAGTGTTTTTTTCAGTGTGTTATACTGTCAATGTTTCCTCTTGTGTCTGTAAAGTAACTTATCACTTATAACTACTAGATATCACAAACAACTTCTCTCAAATTAAGTCAATTTATTAACTAAAATAAAAGTAATGACCTTTGGCAACACCATCAACAGAAATTCCCTAGTTTAGTAGTATATAGAAAATAACCACTTAAGCTTTTATCAAAGTCACTAGGCTTATTTTATACTCCAACGGTTTTAAATGAAATTAACATATACTCCTTTAACCTTCTGTTATAACTATGTCATGAATTATTTCCTTTGTTTTTACCTCAAAATAATAAAACACAAATGAATTGTATCAAATACCTGTTGTTTACAAGTAAAATAACATATGCCAACCTAATGGGCCCACACACTCACACTAGCCTGCAAAAAAATGACAATTAAAGAAAATAACCCCCACCTTGCAGGCTTGGATGATTTCGGGATCGTGGTGGCCAAAACAGGTAGCCTCTTCACTCTAGCCGAGCAAAACAGTGGCGAATACTCACAATTTGTTCAAGTCTCAGTGTCTGTGATGGTGGGACGAAGACATGATGGCGGGAAGAAGACTGATGGCGGGAAGAAGCAGGAGCAGCGGCCGAGCTGAAAACTAGCAGGTTGCAGGTTCCGGATCTACCAAACCGGCAGGTCAAACCGTCTTGCTACCTCTGCGTACGGGCCCTTATCGATTCGAGAGAATTGTCCTTTCTCCCTCGGGAAAACCCAGACAGCAGCAGGTGAACTCCTGAAGACAAATCTGGTGGCGAGCGGGAGAAATGCCTTTTCTCCTCCGCCTTGTAACACAGGTTCTCGAGTTCACCTAGAGCCATGTCTTTCAGTCTTAGGCTCTATTTTCTACAGCCTCAACTGTTAACACGAATCCAAACTTGTAAAAGTCTTTCACAACTCCGCTTTCATCCCGTCTTCTCTTTCCGCTACATCTCACTTCCGCACAGTCCCTTCTTTGCACACCTCTCCACTTTTTCCGTACTTATTTTGTCCCGCCCCACAACCAATCACAGCACAGACAAATGACATGACTAAACACACAGCCAATCACCTTTTGAAAAAATAAACCGTTAGGTTGTGCTCTCTCCCACACAGTACAAACACAAAAGCACATGTAGATACTCTGCAACCTATCTACTTAAAGTGACAAACCCATACATTGGTAAACTGAACATGTCAATTAAAATAGTAACAATAATTCACTCAGTTTGAAACAGAACTATTATTGCAATACTGTAAAGGTGGGTAAAAAAACGACCTGGGGCTACAGTTATACATAGCAATCCCTTCTCATTTGAATCAAGTCTGCCCTTACGTGGAATAAAAACCACGCCCCAGCAGTGAGACAATCAAATGCTAATCACTAGACCATCAGCTATCCATGCCTGCAGGGAGGGATGACACTAAAATAAATCAAACACTGTACACCCTGTTACAAATTACTGTCATTACAGATCATAGCTCTCTAACAGGCCCAGCAAATCTACATCAAAATAAACAACAATGACATATT
Source organism: Scomber scombrus (assembly GCF_963691925.1). Classification (NCBI taxonomy): domain Eukaryota; kingdom Metazoa; phylum Chordata; class Actinopteri; order Scombriformes; family Scombridae; genus Scomber; species Scomber scombrus. The sequence goes on from NC_084991.1 coordinate 2,977,431, forward strand.
AAAAGACTCAAGTAAAGTAAAACTGAGTAGGGGTCAAGGGATAGACAGAGAGAGTGGCAGAAACAGAGAGTAAAGTATATATGTTACATTATGTGGATGATATATAATATAGATGAATCAATAAACAGCATGCAGCCCACCCTCACATTTAGACAACATAGACATGGTTTCTGTGTGTGTGTGTGTGTGTGTGTGTGTGTGTGTGTGTGTGTGTGTGTGTGTATGTGTATGTGTGTGAGGAAGTGATTAATATGAAGTCAAATCCCAGAATGTACTAATCCACTAGTTTATATTCAAGGTGATTAATCCTTGTAATCCACTATAGAGGTACAGCAAGGGGGAACATGTGGGAGATCTCCCCTAGTCTTCTTCACTTCACTGTCCTGAATGAAAAATAACTCCAACCTTTCCATTAATCAGCACCCAAGAGAGGGAGGAGGGTGAGATGAAGTGAGGGAGCATTGGAAAGAAAAAGACAGAGGAGAAAGTGTCACATAGATACTAACCTCACCTGGTTCAGCCATGTGTTTTTTCAGGCAACTCCTTGATGAAAATTACAGCTACCAAACTCCTAATTTTTTCATCAAACTCACGATTGTAACACTGTCTGGATCAAAGTAATTTAACAACTCAAACAGTTCTCTAACTTAGTTTAATACGTATTAAATTATAGAGGTTGATTATTAATCCACCACTTGATGCAGAGTCAAATAATTGCACAGTTAAGCAGTCAAAAGCCGGCAGGGGTATGTAACACTGTAACAATACATAGGCTGTGAAGAGATCCCTTAATAATGTACTTTCAGTGTAAATGATGGGCAACAATACACACAGTTCTTCCTGAAAGTAAGTTCACTCAATGTTAATATGTTACACAAACAAATGAGTGTCCGAAGAGCTGTGTGATAGCTCGGTAAGCCCTCCCCTCAACCACGTAATTCACTCTGCCGAGTCAAATTTAGTTGGCCGAGTTCTCAAGGCTAATATAGGCTTAATGTTCTCATGCCTGCACTTTATTTAAGGTTTCAGTTACAACCTGCTGAGTTGATCAGTAATGAATGTATCACTGGACACTTTACACAACTCAGAATGGTCAGAGTTCTTTGAAGGCCCCTGCTGTACATTCCTTATCGATATGCATTGGCCAAGTTTGCCTTTCTTAAGCAAACCATGTCAAAACTGCTTTCAAGTTGTCTACAATTCAAGTAATGTTGAGCCGATTTGGCTTGTTAACAATGTAACTGTTGTTTTTTGTTTTTTCAAATTTTTCCTTCATTTAAAAGTTTTCTGATTTTGAGAAATAAAATAAGGGTGACTTTAAAAAAAAAAGAAATAGATAGCTGTGTAAACTGCTGGAGATTGTTTATGTTCGTTACGGCGGTGGATGCAGAGTTTACCGAAGCGTAAAGGATATATTACAGATTGCAGAAGGTAAATACATCTGTGTTAATGTTTTGTGACACTTCATCATGATGTAGTGTGGAAAAATCTGATGCTAATCATGATTAGCGGATTAGCGCGCTAGCTATGTTAGCACATGTTTAACTTTAGTAGCAGCTAATGTTACTGTGTCTTATGTGTTGATGTTTTTACTAGTTTGAAGCTTGAAATGAGATATGTGACTGAGAAAAGCTGTCATATTCGTTCGACTGAGGGCCAGGAAAAACTCCTTGGACTCTTGAGACGATTAGCCATCTCCGGCTCGGATATCACGTCATCCAGACTGTGGTCAGCAGCTAGCGGGTGGTTCCCCTCATCACCTCTCCCTTTCTGAAGTTGCGCCAGGTTTTCCCATCCGTCGTCCATGTTTCCAACTGAAAGATTTTGTGAGTAACAAAAACAGTGCATTTGCATTTCATTTGTGGCCTGCAGTAGCAAGTGAAGCGACCAGTTGCTTTAGGTCTCACCGCTCCCCATAGATATATATACTGACTAGATCAATGGTCTCCAACCCTGCTCCTGGAGAGCTACTGCCCTGCATGTTTTAGGTATCTCCTCACTCTAACACACCTGATTCTAATAATCAACTCGTTATCAAGCCCTTTGACGAGCCTCAGCTGCTTGATAACGAGTTAGAGTGAGGAGATACCTAAAACATGCAGGGCAGTAGCTCTCCAGGAGCAGGGTTGGAGACCACTGGACTAGATGCAGCGTTGCCAGGCAAGCTCTATTCGAATACGTCAACGCGGCCGCCATGTTGGAGCAGTGCATAGATACGTTTCTCAAAAGATACGTCTGAATTTCAAGACAGGTTTAATACATGCAAGGGCGTCAAAATTCCATGTTATTCACAAGATATCGAAATTATAATTTTTAGATAAATTATTATTTTTATATAAAAAATATAATTTCGATATCTTGTTAATAACATGGAATTATTACAGTCATGACTTAGTACGTTTTTAAATTTAAAAAAAAGAATAGATCATGACAACATATTAACAAGTCTGGCTAAATTCATTATTTGGATTTAAAGTATTGTGAGTGTGTTGTTTACATTTAATTATGGTGTGAACTGAGGGAAAAACATAAAGTAGTAGTTAAAAACATTATTCTTAGTGAGATTAAAAAAGTAGTGATTTATATTATATTCTTGCTAAGTGGAGGCACCGCCATATGTTGGTAATTCATATTAGTTTAAAGGGAAAAAAGGGGTTTCAAACTGATTATATCATTTGGTTACACAGGTAAAACTGTAAGCCACAGGTAAAGTACCCAGGGCCCCGCCCATAGTATTACAACCCTGGTTATGTAAATAGTAACTTAATAGCTACATGGGTTGGGTGCTACACATCTATATAAAAGTATATAGTAAATAGTGGCAGGACAGTTCTCCTATCATAATTTGAACTATCACATCACTCTCAGTAACATGCCTCATCAGGCTCAATTAATGAACATTCAACTAACAGTGTATTTATTGTTCTTATCGTCTGGTGCAGAAACATGCTGTGCTTGAACATGCAGGAGTACTGTATGTGTAAGCAAGTTTACACACACATCGTACCTTTGGGTGCATGCCCTCATGCATGTGATGGCCTTGTTTCAGCTCAGAGCTCGTGCTCTATTCATCTGTCACACACACACACACACAGAGAGCATCCATTAGTTGTTCCTGTCACTGGAGAGTTTTCCTGAGGAACCAGAGACACTCCATCCACTCTTCCTCCATCCTCCCTGCTCTCACTTTTTAAACATTGTTTTTCTCTCCTTCATTTTATTTAGTTCTATCTAAACAGACTGCTGTTTGGCCTTTTTCTGAAACTTTGATTTTATGGATTGAACTGACCTTATCCTCAGTATCACTATATTTTAGGATTATTTTCCTGGTTTTATGATTCAGTAGTCCATGGAACATGGTTTCCATGGACACTGGAAGAGTGTCTCCATGGGGGCCTGCTCGCTTGTCAGGCTAGTGTCACCATTATGTGCACTAACTATAAAAGTGTATTTCTATTACACTGAGCTCTTTTGTTGCAGTGATGGAGAGCTGCAGTAAATGTCAGCAGAGAGGCTGCTGGCTGCTGCTTCCACACACTCACTGCAGATTTATCTGCACCATTTGCTCCGTAGATAATCCTTATCACTGTGACAAGGCACTTAGTCCAATCAAGTTATACTATGCTTCCATAGTGCTATCTGTTGAAGTCAAGTTCAAGTCTCTGATGAGGAAAAGCAAGAAGTTGTCACAATTTGTTTAAGTGTGACATAGCATGGTACATTTTAACAATCCAGGTTGTTACAACTTTGGTCCGAATTTTTTAATTTTTGCCATCATCGATAATTTCTAAGTAGTTATGATAAAACTTTACTCTCATCACTTTAATAAAACATGAGCAATCAGATGATTGGTTGAAAACACCTTCCAGGTTAAACAAACTTATTTGAGAAAGTTGAACAGTAAAGTCTGTTGTAAACATCCATGAAAGTTTACACGCTCACTGCTTGCTTCTATTTCCAAATTTGAGCAGAATTGGCAACCACTCAGGATCCACCCAGGGCCACAAAGTGGTGTGTGTGGCAAATATTTTGTGGTAATTTGATTAAATATCAAATTTGTCAAGAGGAATTTGTAAAGCACCCATCTAATATTCAGGCACTGTGTTGTAGATCTTGTGTCAAAATCTAGTTTTAATACCTTCAATAGATTTTATTCTATATCCCTAATTGCATTTATAATGTGCTAATTGACAGACAGCAGGAAGAATGGGTTTGGAAAATGTAGGTGTGGGGGACTGACTATGTGCCCACAGCTTAGCCCCTTTGCTCCAAACCTAGGGTGTTGTACTCCATCTCTTTCTACCCTTGTTTCCTGTCGTCTCTGTCAGTATCTTGTACAGGTATGAAATGCCCCAAAATGTAGAAACAGTGTGTCAAAGCTTAAGCCATGACATTTCTAAAGGGTGACAAAATATCGTTTTCTCTCCATCTGGTTCTACCGACCTCAAGTGTCCAAAGGAGTAAAAAAAGCTACTTTTTGAATGCGTTTTTGAGCAACAGTCTTTTCTAAATGTATTTTTTACATTTAGCTCACACAGTGCATTGACCCTAGTTTATTACTTATTTCTTGTGGAAAAACACACTTATCTGCAGCCTCTAGGCTTTGCTCCAGGCCCAGGAACTACTTTATGTCACCACATTTTGCTTTTAAGTTTCATGTTTTTGGTTGTTGAGTAAGTTGCACTAGATTGCCGAAGAAGCACCTCTGCTAAATCCAGTCTCAGAACAGCATCTTAATAGGCTTTAAAAAGCTGCATTTCTGTCTTTCTCTCTGACAGTGCAGTGTGGCAGTGAATAAGGCTGACACTGCTATTTCTCAGTAAGACGGGAATAAATTATGACCCTCCGTGCTCTGCTTTCCTGTCCTCCTCCTCTGCCTGGCTAGCCTTGCTCTAATTCAGCTCTGATCTCCTCCTCTGCATCGTCTGCTTCTCCTCTAGCCTCTCTCCTTCAGAAGTCTTTATTGTTAAAAAGCGGCAGTTAGTCAGTGAGAGTCTCGTCCTCTCCGTAGAGCCTACTGTGATTTCTGCTGTAATCCAGAAGAGCAATAAACCACCTATTAACCCACTCTAGCAGGTCAAGAACTTGTGTGTGTGTGTGTGTGTGTGCACTTTAATACTCCTGGTACTTTGAGCCTGAAGTTGATGCACTGTGATGCTTTTTAAAATATACTACTCACAAAAAACCCACATTATTCAGTATGAGGGTTTTTTTTGTCATTGTTCAAGAAAACCAATATGTCTGGCTTCTTTTAGTTAGTTGTCTGCATGGTTAGCGTACCCTCAGATGCTTACATCAGGCGGCAAATATTTCTGATGACTTCAAACACAGGTTCCAAACTTCTTGTTTGTTTTCCTGTTAGTGGAAGGTTGTAACAATGGTTACAATCTCTGGACGTTTCCAGACTAAATAAAAGACAAAATGATCTAAAAAGAAAGTTTACCTCATATCAACTAAGACTTATCACATGAATGTTTTTATTTTTATTTTTATTTTTTGCTTCTACTGTCCATGCAGCAGTCAATTACACGTTTTAAACAAATAACCAGACTGATCATTTTGCTACTTTCAGAGTTTTGCTGATGATAACGTTCAAAATGTTTGGAATCACACATGAATAAAGTTTCTAAAATAACAGTTATTATCAGCTTGAAATATAATAATGTTGTGTAATGTGTGCAAATAAAACAAACTCAACCATCTCGCTGGTGGAGACCTGGACGGAAGAGAAGAGAGAGAGAAAGGTTAACAAAGAAGCCAACTAAATAAGCTGAGACCTACATGTGTTAGAGAGGCTTAGAATGCAGTTTTACATTGCCATTGTTGCTGACACACTGATAATAAATGTACACTATCTGCTACATTTGTTGTGAGTATGTAATGATAGTATCGTTACCCGTTATTCCCACCCATGATAGTATCGTTACCTGTTATTCCCACCCATAGTGTGCAGTAAAGTCCATGGCAATCGGCCTATTAGATTTAGATTTGTGTGTGTAGGTGTGTGTGTCTGTGTGTGTAAAAATTGCAACATAAAGACACATGTTCAGGAGGGTTACCTGGCAGCAGGTGTGGGCATCACAGGGTGCATCTCTCTCCTCCAACTCCAGATATCTGAAACAGAATTTTAGATGAAACAAAATTCCAAATGTACCTGTTTTTAAGACCTATTGTCGCAGGCTTATGTAACTTGCTGAACAGCAGCCAGAATTTTTTGGAAAAAACTGCAACAACAGGATAGAGGTGGATCCTAGAAATTATTGCATAACAGCAGCAAAAGTAGAGAAGCATCATGAAGACAGTGAGTTGACTTTTTAACTTTAGCTAACATTAGTTTGCATGTGGTACTGGTCACACAGGACCAAAGAAAGCTGGAATAAACCCTGGAGTGTTTACAATGAGCAGAGATGCTTTATTGCTTATGTTTGTATTGCTTATCTTGCAAATTTCCTTAAGGCCTTCATTCTAGATAATTAAACAGCATTTCTAGGAGAAGAAAGTCTCTTATGTTACTATTGCAACATTACAGCGTTGGCCATTTTCTTGCTTTCACTGTAGTTAAAGGTACATTTGATTCCTGTGTATGTTATGAAACACAAAGCCCTTTTAACAACCCATGGGATAACGTTAAAAGTTTCGTTGTCAAGCAACAAATTAGCCTGTTCCCGAAAAGCAATCCACTTGCCTTCCACCCTCTCTCTCTGTTCCTGTTTGTCAGGAAGTCAACCTCCCCTGGCTGAGAGGAACAGTTTATTGGAAAGCTTCCTTCCCAGACTAATCTTATCAGTGGCATGCTCTCACAATACTGGGCGTGTGCCATGGCCCTCCAGTGATCCACTTGTTTGGGTGTCTATGAAAAATGAACCAAAGGCCTGATGGGTGGGACTATGGAGCTCCTACACAATACTGAAACGGATCCAATTTCAGTTTGCACATTTATAGATATTTTACTTGTGCTTAAAGCTAACTGTGTGGAGCATGACAATGAAGTGTAGAGTTATGTGTTGATTACTGGGCTGCCTGAAAATGAAAAACACCACCAGTCACCAGAGACATGGAATAGCTGTTAATTGGATGCTCATAAATCATGTTGTTTATCAATTCCTCTAAGATTGATCCAGACCTTTAATGTGTAGAATTTGAAGATTTCTCACTTTGATGAAAATCCTCATGATACAAAAAAAAAAATCCCTGACAGGCAGCACTGATGAATGTGTGCAGCACATAGACTTCACCAATTATCACCCTGGTTGTCACATCTGAGACCAAATGTTTATATCATCCCATACTTTGGTTTATGGCCAAACACTTTAAAAACTGTTACCATGAGCTTCACCTGTATTGTCTATTTAGTGCTAAGTTCTAAGCCTGTATGTTAACACAGATGTAAAATAAATGCTCTCTACTTTGTCAATTTCATCATTTCGTGACCTTTCACAATCCCCCAGGTAGGCGACCACTGCAGACTCATAGGCTTGTTGTAATCTTCTTCGGACTCACCCTGCCCTCTCTGGAGGTCATCTTCAGGAGCTGCTGCCTCCACAGAACTAACAACGCCCTGAAAGATGCGACCCACCCCTGTCATTACCAGTTCTCTCCATTACCCTCTGGGAGGCGCTACAGAACAATCAAACTCACACCTCCAGACTGAAGGACAGCTTTTATCCAAGAGCCATCACTTAACTGAACAAAATCAAACACGGCCCCACCATTGTGTCATGAACTGTATTGAGAATCATTTTATTACCTAACTCAATGTGCAATAATGGGACAACTTGTGCAATACTGCTTTCAAGCTGCTTTTAAATGCTTTTTTAATGTATATTTATTGATTTGGGATGATTATGTACGTGTGTGTGTTTGTTTGTGGTCTCTTGCCTCACAGGTGAATGCATCAACGTCCAGATCCTGACAGACATCTAGGTCCCATGACATCTGAGGTCCTAGTGCAGGGGTGGCGAACCATGTGCCATGGAGAGCCATGTGTATGCAGGTTTTCCTTCCAACCAAACACTTCAACAGGTGATTTCACTGATGAACACAGCTTCAGCCACAGAGGTGTGTTAATCAGTGAAATCACCCTGAAAGGGAGGAGAAAGAGCTCCAGTGTACACCTCCCATATCTCAACTATAGTCACATTTCCATTAAGGAAGCTCTGGGTAAAATTTAGGAGGCGGGAACTTTACAGGAACGTCCTCTCACTCGATCCTCTCAGCCGCTGTGTCTCCATTGCAGAGTAGGACCTTGATAGGACCCACTGGACTCTGGGGGTGACGTAATTGTGATGTGATTGTCCTTCAGGGGCGGTTCCTGCTATGGAGACACGCCAATGGTCACGGCCTGTAAAATTACTACTTAGTTCCTGCAGTGGAAACGGCCCTAATGTGTTGTGCAGCCCTCATTTGATTATTTAGTGTCCTGTTGAGAAGGCACATTTAAAATGATGAAGAAAAAGTACATACAGCGGAATTAAACATCTCAAAAAGTTTTCTGGGAACAAAACAAACTAAATACTGAAATCCAGTGGAGTATTTCTGCTTGATACATAGATATTTTAAGAGTAACAAGTCCAAACACCATTTAATAAAACATATACTTTATTGTCTTGGTGCAAGTCAGTCATTGCACTTGTCACTTCATTTTCATCCCATTGTCATTTCACAACAAAATTCATTCACAATCAACATCAACGTCAACAAAACCACAACAAGCAACCTAACAGCAATCTTCAGAGGTTATGGTAAGCATGAAGCCACGATTTTCAGCTCCTCACACACAGGAGCACACACACTAGCTTATTATACTCGCAGAAGGCTCGTGACATCAGGTCGTGTACTGCAGCCAGTCCTACGCATGGAAGTCAAATGAACATGGTACGGTTTATGTCAAATAAGAGAAGCGGTTGTTATGGTTCTTATTACATTTCTATTCTAATCTGAGAGCTTCCATTGATATATTATCACTGATATACTCCGACGGAGTGGGATTAAATAGAACCTGGTATCATTCCCTTAATGTGTAACAACGTTATTAAAGCTCAAAACTCCACTTAAATGCTTTTTTGAGCTTTCAACTGCATCTCAGGGACTTCTTCAGAGAATGGGGCTGGCTCAAGTGTCAGAACATGACCTGTACATTTATAAAGTGAACCCAAAAGACTCAAAATGTTACCACAAAAAGGCTTGTGGAGAATCTACTCTTCATTTTCCTGGTGACAGATATATTTTCAATCAGTCTGACAGCAGCCCATCAGGTGGCCTACGCAGGATGGAAAGGTGCATTTGTCAGTGCAGACAGATTACATGTGATAGCACAGATCATCACAGTGGGACATTAAGGCATTCAAGTTTACTTAAAGGACAAAGGTGGCTGATTATACCACTTATAGCTACTTAATGGGGCACTCCACTAAATTGGTGTCTGATGATGTCTTCGTGATGTAATCAGGATTATATCAGTTTGGGGTGAAAGACTGGGAGAAGGGAAAGCTTGTGTTATAAACTGGACATAGATACATTGAAGGCAACCCTTAGTTGTTTAGTACTTAATATTTGCAGTACCTATTTAATGTTAACGTAGGTTTTAAAGGCTTACATCAGAGGTGTCCAAACTATTCCATAAAGGTTTTTATTCCAACCAATCAGGAGCACACCAGGCTTGACTCATTTAATCACCTGATCTCAGTTCTTCAGACAGCTGATTGGTCGAATCGTGTGCACTTGATTGGTTGGAACAAAAACCTGCGGGCACACAGCCCTTTATGGAATAGTTTGGACATGCCTGGCTTAAATTAAACTTGACTGTGGTTAAAGTGCTCAGCCAAAGATTGTGTGTGGTAAAAGATGCACAACTCCTCTGCAAATTCACCCTCAGATAGTGAGAGGAAGAGGTGTAATTGTAGATTAGAGATGCAAAACTCTTTGGTGAAACATTCTAGCTGCGTCAAGTCAATTTCAGTTGTCACAATCTCCTGGATAAATTTTATTCATGGTATGTCAGGGGTTGTCTTGATTTCCTGGACTTTAGACTATAGTCAAGACTTCTTTATAACTCGCAAAACTTTGACTTTGTGCTACCTATTTCTCCAACCATCCACTGACTCCTGCTGAATGAACCCTTTGATCCCAGTCGATGCTGACCGACCACTTGTTATCATCACAGTTCCACACTTACATCACCTGATGACACCTGAGCCATCTCCATCCACTGAAGAAGACCATGAGATGTGGTGGAAAGCTCTGAAAAGCTAGCTAAATGAATGAGCTTAAATTTGGTGACACATACTATTCCCAAGGTTCCAGAATGAACTTCCACACTCGTTCCCTTCATCATAACGTTTTTTTTTTCACACACTTTCACTTTACTCATTTGAATACATGAATAATTCTCATAGGCAGGACTGAATTATACTCTGTGTTTAAGTGCAACAAAGAAAAAGACTTCACATGAAACTAAATAATAATGAATTCAACTTAAATGTCTGCAGCAGATGTGAAGGCAGAAGTAAAGCTGATGCAGACTGGGCAATGCATGGCGCTCCCAGTGGTCTTCAACTAGCCAGTCCACTCCTTCTTTCCCCCAGACTGAGGCTTGACCCAATCTCCAGGACACCCAGTCCACCTCCGAACACCCTGCAGTCCTGACAAGTCCACCTTCCTCCTCTGCTCTCACACAGGAAGGTTGTTGTTTTAACCAGGTTCGTTTTATCCAGCAGCCTGGTGGCTGGTGTTTGGGCTCCAGAGGGCTGGTCAGTGCCCTCCTCCCTTGATCTGTACCTGCGACAGTGCAGCATCCAGAGGAACTGTGGTGGTGGTCTACGCCCCCCCTGTCAGTCTCCTCTCTAGCCGGTCCAGCTTAGCCAGGTTTTCCTTCAGAAGTTTGGAACCAGGACTGAGAAGCAGGGCTCTCTGGTAGTACATTCTGGCTGCTGCATAGTCTCCCTGCATACACACACACGCAAAATAATACATGCATTACAAACAAATATGTGTTCAAACCAGAATCCCCTGGGTTGCTCTGTCATTAGATGATCTATGCTTTAAACCTAGGGCTTTGTATTTAACATGTTTATTTAAATGCAATAATACACATACGCTGTGTTTTAGTGAATAACACTGGATATAACGATATCTTAACTTTATGATAAATGGACTGTACTTACATAGCACTTTTCTAGTGTTTTTGACCACTCAAAGTGCTTTTACACTACAAGTCACATTCACCCATTCACACACTGATCACAGTGGCTACCACACAGGGAGCCAACCTACTCATCAGGAGGTAACCATTCACACACAGTTGGTGCGGCCTTCGGGAGTGGGTAAAGTATTTTGCTCAAGGACACATCAACATGTGGACTGGAGGAGCCGGGAATTGAACCATTGGTGGACGCCCTGCACCTGTGGTGTCCTGTAGAAATCACCTAAATGCTACTAGAAGTCACAGTGTCTGAGGTTTAACTTTAACCTGCTGCACACCTGGTTAAACAGAGTTTTAATGTCTCATGGGCATCTGACAGCTGAAACTGTATTGTACAGTACAGTACTTTACTATTTTCTGAGCTGCTGTGGGTTATGCTGTGTTTAAACCGAAAATGTCTTCAGCAAATTTTTCAAATCAACAGAGACAACAATGAGTATTTTCACCCAAAAACTAAGTGGAATATGCTAATAATGGAAAATCTGGGCAAAAACGTATGTAACTCCAGATGAGGCTGACCAGAGCATGTTTATGTAATTGCATGTTTGTCAGTCGGAATAACAAGAGTTTTATGTTTGAAATATGTTTCACTCTAAGTCACAGCTATGTGTGGTTATTTTGAAAATGAATGAAGAATTCTACCTTAATGTGCTGTATCCCTCCCATGTTCATCCAGGCCTGGGACTGGTCAGGTTTGAGTTCCACAGCCAGCTTGTAGCTCTACAGAAGAGAAAAAACCCCACATTTTATCAGAGTCACAAGAGTCCCATCCAGCCCACTCAAGACACAACAAAACAGTTTTTTATTAAGATGATTCATAGTGGTTGTAAAAGTGTTTGAAGACACTGATTTAGGTCTTGGTCAGAGGCAATAAAATCCGTCTGATCCCAAAAAAGCAGCTAAAAATGCGAGTTAAAAATTACTAAGAGAATCTAATAATCCAACCATACTGAAAATATGCTCTGAGAAGCATGTGACTGTGTTGTTAGTGTGGACAGGAATATGTATACTGTGTTCCTGACGAACAACCAGACACAAAAATAAAACCATCATCATTCATCAGTGATTGTGGATGAAAATGCTTCTGAGCAGGAATGAATGACTGCACAGTCAACTGGATTTCAGTCACTGATTAGTGATTCAGTGAACACTGGGACACTGATGAGTCAAATGAGCTGCTGCATGATTCCAGGTCACTACAATAGCACTCCACAATGAGGAATAAATTGAAATGTATCTACTATGATTACTATAAATCATCATTTCGCAGAATCACGGACAAGTGTAGTGTTCTATATCTGTAATTTACAAGTCTGTCATCTCAGGAAGGTGAAGGTGAAGCATTGCCTTGTAGTTTTTCCTCTCCACTGGTTTCCTGTCATTTTTAGGACTGATTTTAAGTATTGACTTTTGGCGTGCATGGTCAGGCATGTCTGTGTTTGTGTGCCCTTTGACTGCAGGAAGGATCCTCTGGCCTTCAATACAGATTTCTGGATGTCCCACGGTCAAAGCTGAAACTAAAGTTGATCATAAAATGCTGTTGTCTTCCAAAAAGTCTCAGTGAAGCCATATCAGTGCACATCTTAAAAGAGCAAATTAAAACAATAGACTCTATTTGGAGATGGAGGTAGCGAGGTGTAATGTCAACCAGTGGAGCCTTATGAAGCCTAGAGTTCCAAGTTATGGTCGGCGCCATCTTTTCCATTTGGAGCCAGGAACTTCCAAATAGGAGTACAGGGTGTTGCCTTTCACACTCTGGAAACACTCAGCTACATCTAAACCAAGCTAACACTTACTGAGAACACAGAGTGCTGTGCTAACAGGGCAGGTATCATAAGTACTGAATCATATTTAACTTAGTGAAATATTGTGACAGTAGTCTGATTAAGAGTGAGTCCTGGAGCCAGGGAGAGTAGCAGGTGAGCCAACTATCAATCAACACCCACACAGCAGACATCAAAGCTACTATAAGTCTTTAAATCTTATTAACAGAGCAATAATTTCCAAAATTAAAGCCAGCACACTTATTAGAGGACCTCAATTTAGAGATTTAAACCATAATGACTTGTTGAAAAAATGATTAACTTTATATTTCCAGAGAGAATTTAAAGCTTTTTTAATGAATCAGTTGGAACTTCTGTGGCACTGCACTTTAAGATAAAAACCTATTCATTTCCTATGGTTTTTCCTTGACTTTACATTATTATTCTAAAGGTTAAAAACGTAATCAGGCTCATTTATATAACCTATAATCTCTGTCTTTTTTATTTTACTCTTTGCATTGTCTCTTTAGAAAAATGCTTTATAAACAAAGTAGGAAAGCACAGGTTTAATTTATAAGATTGTTACTAGCTGCATTACACTTAGGTGTGCGAGGTTAAGGATGATGATACATGCTGCTTACTGATAAAGCCTTCATTTATGTTATTAGTTAGTTACACCTGTGCTTTTCCTGCTATGACAAGTAAAATGTTATGCTGTGAATAATGTCCACTGAGGTATTAGAAAAAATATATATAACTTCCTGGAAAATTCACTGCAGTGTGGAGCATTTTTCTGCATCCTTTGAGATGTGTATTTTTGCTCAGTGTTCAATATGTCAAGGTGAAATTCACTATCCATTGTGAAAACCCAAAGAAACACAGCACTGCTCCAAACAGCTATTAACACAGCATATAATGAACTGCATGAATAAACTTTATGTTCAGCCATTGCTTTCAGTGATCTCTGGAAATACTTTTAAGGGCAGAGGACACACACTACTGCATTTATTTACTGATAGTAACAGTTAGTACTCAATGCTTTCTATTGAGAGTTTCTTAAGTGCAGGAGTCTAAACCTTCAAGATATTTTCCTCTTCAGGTTTAACACTGAAGAAACACTTGGATGTTGCTTTTGCTTCACTCATTGCTCGTTGACGTATTGTGTTACATTGGATTTACATTGCATTTGTTTATGTATTAATTTATTCATTTTGTGGTACATTTTCTTTCTTTTCTCAGGGTTGTAGTGGGTGGGTGGGGTGTTGCAGTTATTTGGTGTTCTGTTTCTCTGTTCTAACACCACAAGTGGGGGAAAAATATAAAACTAATGGAACATATGTCTGTACATTATATTTGTCATCTGTACTTTACTGGTTTCCAATAAAGAATAATAGATTTGACATTAATCTGTATGGAACAACTCACTTTATATTCCAACTGAGTAGTTATTGATAATTCTAAGTGAGGATAATCACTCTACATAGGTTGTAGGATACATACTTTCTCCTTCAGTTTGGATGTTGTGAGCACTGACATGAATTCATAGGAAAAGAACACTCATTTCACAGCAAGATGCAACATATTTAACAAACTATGATGAATGCTTATCCTTGAGTGCAGACTTTAGCTGTATAAGGAGCACAAATGACACAACAACATGCAAATGACTCTTTAATGAATTCACTGAACTGAAATAAGGAAATTAACACTTTCTTTCTTTCTGCTGCAGCTCTTTATAAAAACAGTTCACTTAATGACGTCTTTGCTGCTTTTCTTCTGCTCCGCTGTGCTTTGTGTGTTCTGATCACACCTCTTTAAATAAAGCGTGAATGCTGAGATTCTATTCTCAAGGTCAAATGTTATAAATAAACAGCGATGGAAAGAGTTTGCGGTGTTATGACAAAAAAAAACAAAAAAACAACCCTCAACATTTGCACCTAATTTATTTATGCTTCTTATCTTCAGGGCTGAGGATGTTTGAATTAGCAGCCAGGCGCTCCGCTCTGACACACTTGAGACAAAAAACAGACGTTGAAATCTTAAAATAAACCGGTTTCAAACCACACTTCAAACGCTTTTCCAGGCCGCTCGCCTCATGTTTGTTCCCCTCCTTCAGAGACTGATAATGCCAGTTAAACAACGCTACGTCTCACTGTTATCTTATCTACTAATAATCCAGTTTCCCTACACAAACATTAAAGCTGCGGCGACCTGAGATGACCTTCTCGGCTCTTCCCGTCATGTTTCCACAACATCAGTGTTTCCATAAGCATGTGCTGAGAGTCCATTTGTTTGCCTTTTAGTCAGGAAGTCAATCAAAGCTCGCTGAGCCGTCCTTAAACTTCCTTCACAGATTAAATCAAAGCTAAGGGTCTTAAGACAACTAATTCAAATGTTTCCAGCAGCTTTGTTTGGACGCTAAATCCTGAAGTGAAAGTGAAAGCTGGCAGTCCTGAGAGATAGTTTGTAATTGCAGTAATGAGATGAATGTGTAATATAGGGTTATGTTGTTAGAAGTGTGTTAACTCAGCCTTTTCAGCCTTTCAGTCAGTCTGTACCTTCAAATGAATTTGCACTCTCTGTTTTGAAAGCCACTTCAAATAAATTGTATGAATGGGAAGCAGTGGGCTCTCTCTCGCCGCTACCACCAGTAAATAAATTCAGTGGAGTGTATCCTCAGCCTCAGAATAATTTCTCTCGGAGATCAGTGAGAGCAACGGCTTGAGCATAAAGTTTAATGATGCACACTGTGCTCCTCGGTGTGTTAATGGCTGTTTGGAACAATGTGGTGTTTACTTGCTGTGCTGGGTTTTCCCCCATGGATGTAAAGGGCTTTTAGCACTGGCACAACAACCAAACAGGAGTAAACATCTCAAAAGGATGCTGTGAGATGTCCTACACCTCAGGCAGGAAAGCAAAGGGGTGTCTCCTGAGTTCAGAACTTGCTAAAGAAGTTCAGCTGATTGTCTTCTCTAAGCTTCCAAATCTACATTTTCACTTTATAGCTGCAGCTGATAAACACATTACACTGCAGCCCCGGTTAATCGCAGCTATGTTGCGTTTGGAGCGTGCTGCACTGTGACAGTCTGGCAGTAAAAGTGAACTGGCTTTCTCGTTAGTTTATCTACACTTATGTCAAACTACTGATTATTTTATTAGCTGCAGATGTGGCTATGACATCTCTGTGCCTCTGTTGCCTTTTTGTCTTGTCAAATACAGATGTGGACTGCGCGCGCACACACACACACACACACACACACACACACACACACACACACACACACACACACACACACACACACACACACACACACACACACACACACACACACACACACGAAAGAGAGTGGAAGCTTTGGAAAAATGCTCTGCCAAAGGTGAAAAGGCCTTTGAAATGAATGAAACTGAGCAGAAACTTGTTGTAAAAGAAATAAAAAAGAATCAGGCTTTGACAATAGACAGGCATAACATTACTGTCTTTTAACCTCTAGTATGGCTCAACCTCCAAATGGATACTCCAAATCCCATAATGCAACTCAATGGTGTCTTCCCTCCTAGTATATACACCAAAAACATTGTGCAGTTTCCAAAGTTAAATCAAGACTGCTTGACTTATAAGCTTTGAAGATTTGACATAGCTCCTCCAGAGTCACAGAGGACACTTTTGGCAGTAAACTGCTGTTGATGTTCTTAATCTGTGGAGTTCCCCTTTGAGTCAAGTGTCTTAATTCTTCCTGACATTAATGAAAGCCAGGTGCAGCTTCTGGAAACTCAAAGGGAATGGAAAGTCCAGTCCCAGAATGCAGCTGGGCAGAGTACATATTTCTATTTGTGCATCTGTCGTATCACCCAACTCACATGAGAATGGATAATATCCTGAATGTAAAATATGACCCGAGTGATTTGCTCGAAACAGATAACTATGTATCTCATACAACACAGTACAACTGACTGTTATTTGTACTTGAGTTATATTTATGTTAACCTGGAAATCATCATTAACCCTTATATACTGTTCAGGGCCAAATCTGACCCATTTTCACATCTGAGAGGTGTAAAAACACCATATACACATTTCTATTAGCCAGACTTTTCGTCATGTGACCCACAGTATAAAAAATGGAAATAAAATGGATCCCTCTTTTTTGTGTATGCGCAGCTGATACACATTTTTATATATGCAAGTGTACAAATTTGAACTGTGTTTTGTTTTGTTTTTTTAATTAAAAAATCAGCATTACAACATTCATCATATTCTAAAAAATGTTCTTGTGGATCATAAAAAAGTGATTGTGAATGTCTTTTTTCACAGAAGGATTAATTAAGCATTTTTTAATAACTGATGGGGAATTTATGAATGTGACTTGGTGTAGAGATTAATTATGAGTCTGAATATAAACAGTACCTTTGAGCCATGCTATTATAGAGTCATGGAATTTGCTTTAATAACACAGTGTTTTCCATAGATCCTCCAGAAGTGTGCATTATTCCATAAAGGTTCATGTAGCTGCAGGTTTTCATTCCAACCAAGCAGGATCACACCAGGCTTGACTCATTTAATCAACTGATCTCAGTCTTAAGACAGCTGATTGGTCGAATGGTGTTCTCTTGATTGGTTGGAACAAAAACCTGCAGACACGTGACCCTTTATGGAATAGTTTGGACATGTCTGATTTAAAGGAAGTGGTCCTGGTCCACACCCCGGTCCACAGGAGCTTCTTCAGAACCTTCTTTCTGTGTTATCATCATTGCTCCTGAGAGCTCTAACTAATGAGAAGAATTTAAAGTTCTTAACATGGCTCTTACTGATGTACTTTGGTTTGCTTGGATTTTTCAGTGTTTGAAAAGGAAGTGACAAAACACAAATTCAACAATTTATCCACAGTACCAAATGCTCTATAACATACTATCTTTACTTGCTTTCAGTAGGAACAGGAGAAAAAAAGGGGAAAAAGAAAGACAGAGAAGTGAGAGAGGAGGTGGAGGGAGCGGTACCTCGAAGGCTCGGTCCAGCTGGTTCATCTCTCTCAGCTGGTTTCCTTTGGAGAAATGCAGCTCTGCTCTCACTGCCAGGTCACTGGGATTCTGCTGCAGGGCTCTGTCCAGAGCATCCAGAGCCTGGTGCAAACACACACACAAACACACACACATATTCTTTGAGTGTGCTTCCAGGCCTGATTGTCACTGCTGGTTTAGAGCACAGCAGCCTCTGTGCAATAATCCTCCTTCACTACCTGATACTTTGCACTGTAAGGCGTCTGAAGGAGAGAGGAGAAAAAGCAGATGATGCAGAGAAGAGGGAGCTAGAAGTGATTTAAAGCAGAGGTAGCCAGACAGAAAAGAGGAGGTGGACAGAGATGAAGAGGATGATCATTTATTCCTGTCTTTCACAGAAAGAGCGGCATCAGCTTTATCACTGCCACATACAGAGAGAGAGAGAGAGAGTGAGAGAGAGAGAGAGAGAGAGAGAGAGAGAGAGAGAGAGAGAGAGAGAGAGAGAGAGAGAGAGAGAGAGAGAGAGAGAGAGAGAGAGAGAGAGAGAGAGGATTTTTCAGAATTAACAGGCGGTTTGGAGGCTCCGTGTTGTTGTGAGCTGCAGAGGCTGAAACAGTGGATCCATGTTTAATTTCCACTGCAGTCCAGCTCAAACGACTCATCCTCCAAAAAACACGGAGCACAGACTGACCAAATACTGATGTTTCATTTGTGGTGCTGGAACAAAGCCTAGAGGCTACATACACTCTCCACAAAGAATAATGAATACACTGGAGGTCAACATTTCAAACATGACAAACTGTGTACAGTAAATGTACAAATTATTAGCCACAGTTTCCGTGTGGAAGTGATTTTCCCTTTATTGTTTTCTCTCAGGAAATCTACAACGGCTACACAAACAGAGGAATGAGAGAGGAAACATTTTGATATATGGGTTTGTATCGCCTTTGTTCTAAGATACTGATGTAAATGAATATCCATATAAATCTCATAGCTGTGCATTTCTCTTTCTGTTTGTGTACAGATTAATCAAACAGATGTGCCATGTTAATCAGCGAGCTTTAGAGCAGTTGAAAGGTGTATCCTGTGTTTATGTTGAATCTGGTTTTTCTGCTTTTTATTTGACATCAGAGGTATAAGATAACTAAAACAACTGGAAATAACACCATTTGCTTGTAAATCAGTGTATCTAATGCTTTGGACAAAAGGTGTGACTGCCAGCCAGAGGAAGTGATCCAGATGTGTTAATTGATCATGCAGCTGTAGTGTAGGCACTAAGGGTATAGAGTAACACATGTACTTTAGTCAGGCATTAACAAATAATATCAATGGATTTGGAAAACATTACACCCTTACAACTTATATTATGCTTATGGTCGGACCCCAAGAATAACATCTTGAACAAGGCTGCGGCTAATGGGAATCCTAATAAAACTAAACTCAACAACCATGTGTCACCTGATGCACACCGTTTACTACAAAGACTATAAACGAATAGGTTAAAAACAAGGAGCTGTAAGCCCACTTAGGGTTAAGTTCAATACTCATCCAGCTCCATTCATCCTCAATAACCTGACATCAGTTTCCATGATTACTTATGCAGTGCAGGATGAAGCTTAACTGATGTTCCACATGTGTTATTTTTACCTCATGATCAGACACTGAAGCCTGGCACCTTGAAGACATGACAGTCACAAAGGAAACTGAGGAGCTGAAGTTAGGGATTGTCTCAAAAGTGCAGGCACATGGGCTAATGAAGTTTGCAGATTTTTGTTATTAGTAATTTGTTTTCCACAGACACATCAGACCCACTTTTATTTTCGTATTAGGCCTCAACACATTATCCACCCAAAAGCTCCTGTTTTTAAAGATAATCAAACATTATGGAAAGGTGCAATACTGACTTGTATTATATCCATTTACATCTTTCCTATTTTCACTACTATTTTTTTCTATCCTGGCTTTTAACAGTTACACAGCTCTTTTTCCCATTGGTTTTTTGAAGGTTCAGTTCAAATACAAATCATTTTTATGAATTTGATCAATTCAGGTACATGGTTACAATTGTATGTTATTTAGTTGGAGGCTAAACCAACAGATATACAGTATATATGAAGAGTATTAACCCTTACATACTGTTCAGGATCAAATTTGACCAATGTTTACATTTGAGAGCTGTAAAAACACCATATACACATTTTTCTAAGTGGACTTTTCCTAATGTGACTCTGAATATGCAAAAAATAGAGATAAAATGCATCATTTATTTTTTTTATTTTATTTTTTACAGCTAATATACATTTTTGTACATTACAATGTCAAAATTTGACATGTGTTTATTACAAAACTCAATAAGCATTCAAACATGATGTTGTAATCATCATATGATATAAAATATTCTACTGGACCTTAAAATAGTGATTGTGAATGTATTTTTTTTCTATAAGTAAATAGAATACATTCTTCATTAAGGATTAATCAAACATGAATTAATGACAGATGGGGACCTTATGAATGTGAATTAGTGTAGAGAATAATTATGAGTCAGAATATGAACAGTATATAAGGGTTAAAAGCAGCAGAAATGAAGCTGCTACTACACTATTTCTGACAAAATAAAAATGTAAGTCATGCCCATTCTTGGTATAAATATATATACTGATTTTCACTGTGTGTGATACAAAGATACAGAGAGCAGCTTCGTGGTACACTCATAGTAAGCACACGTTCTCTTCTTCAGCTTTCCTTTTCTTTGTTGCAGACTTTAAAAACAACATCATGCTGAGAGCAATATTAACGTTCACATGTCAGACTGACAATGAGCCTTGTTGTCATGGTAATGACATTATGTTTCATTCACACAAGCAGCTGTGTTTAGTCTTGGAGTGTGCAATGTACACGTGTACACATTATCCATCACACCAGCAAACACACAAGAAAACGTGTTCTTGCTTACATCAGTAACAGTTGGTCCTGTTCTGGTTGCACTACAGTCAGGATACAATGTGAGGTAGGTTGTGTTTTTTTTGTTTAAAAGTAAAAGGTTAGACTGACATTTGTACACCTGGTCCAAACATAAGACTTTTATTCCCCCTTGGAAGTACAAGTTGTCCTATATTCTGGCTCTGCACTTTAAATGTCAGTATACATTCAAAACAACAGATGGTGCAAAACTAAAATCACAGAGACACAGTGATCGTCTGGAACAAAGCGGCTCAAAAGTAGAACAACGAGTGTTGCCAACTCAACTTCTTCACTCTCTCTCCTGAGAGAAACTGAGTATGACAGTAAATGACAGCAAAACGCATTAGAGACTATCCATCCATCCATCCATCCACATTAGAGAATATGTTTATGTTATATACTTAATGTATGTGCACTTGTTTCATATCAGCTCAATGTGAGACTCTACTGCGTTTTGCTGTCATTTTCATTCATGCTGAGTCTGTTTCTTCTTCTTGTGTGTATTTGCATGTGTGGTCCGAAGAGCAGAGACAATGAACTAGGTGACAACAACTAACTACACATGTTAAGTTATTGTAAGTGCAATAAAAGTTTTGTGAATTAAATGCAAATGAGAGTCATTCAATCCGAGTTGTTTGGATTATAAAACAACCCTTTCTTTTCAAGACTGATACCCAGCCAGCATGTCCATGTGGGTTAAATGCAGGCTACGTTGGTACTGAGTGGGCATGGGCTCAAACTGGGCAAATTTTGCGGGTCCCACATGGTTTCAGTAACATGGGCCCCACATGTGAAGCCCACATGGGCTGACTGTATGAGCCCCATAAGGGATGTAAGTGGGCTAAGAGGGCATGGGCATAAACAGGGCATATTGTATGGGCCCCATATTGATTCAGAAATGTGAAGCCCATGTGAAGCCCATGTGGGCTAAATGGGCCCCATTTAACCTCCATTCCCACTTAGACCCCATATGGGCAAACATATGTGGTCTACATGGGTCTCACGCAGTTGGGCCCCACCTGAAACCCAGTCAGAACCCACTTGAAGCCCATATGGGCAAACACTGGTAGGACCACCGTGGAAACTGGACAAACCCACTTTGGACCCATATTCGCAGCCAACATTTAACCCTTATATGGACATGTTGGCTATATCAGTCTTGAAAAGGAGGGGTTGTCTTATAATCAGGGTCGTCTCATATTCGGGTCAATACAGTACATAAATCATTTCATATAATTTCAATAATTGACAATTCAAGATGAGCTGCTTGCTATTCTGGCTTTTTTCCAGCTGTAATTATACTTGTAAGTATTATGGGACAACAATGACAATAATGTCCATCAACACCACACTGGTAATCCAGATGATTTCCTACATGATGACATATTATATCATTGTACTGTGTGAACACATCACACACTTAGAGTGAAACTGGATCACAGAGAAAGTGAAAGACAGAGAAGTTGAATTGCTGATGTTAGTGATAGGACAGAGTGGGAGGATGAGTGGCAGCTACTTGCCAGTGAATGGCCGCTGGTCTGATGTAAGACGAGAAGGTTATTAGTTTCCACGGTAACCGGTGGAGTGGAAACCATCTCCTGCTGAGAGTTTAACATTTCTCACTGATCGTTGGAACATGCTGTGCGTTATTTTACCTCCGGGCAACAGATACAGAGGCCACGAGACAGACACACACCTGTACGCACGCACACACACATACCTCTGTGTAGTTGCCCCGCTTGCTGTAGATGGCAGACAGGAGGCGGTAACATTCGATACAGCTGCCCTCTCTAGAAATGATGTCCTGGGTCATCTTCTCTGCCTCTTTGGTACGACCGGCCATGGCTAAAACCTGAGCCTGGAGGGAAACAGAGAAACAGGCAGAGTGTGTGTGTGAGTGTGTGTGTGCGTGTACTTTAGAGCAGAATTAGATCACAGCATCATTTTACTGTAACAAAGCCTTTAAAAATGCAACATTTCACATATATGATGGTATTTTGTTACCAACAATCTATTCACTGTGTTACATTCACATACAACCTCCTCTAATTGGCTTCAATATCTGTGCTGACATTTACTTACTTAAATAGAAGCAAAATGCCCCTGTGTCTCATCCTATTAGAGTGCGTGCATGTGTTGGTATATGTTGTGTATATGTGCGTGTATGTGTTCGTGGATATGACTTGAGTCACTATCAGGGACACACACCAGACTTTAGACCAGTTAATTGGGGGTGCAGTTGGGGATAATCCAAGAGTGTGTGCGTGTATGTGTCTGTATAATGTGTATATGTGTGTGTGTCTGTATGTGTATATTGTGTATATGTATATGTGTGTGCGTGTGTGTGTGTGTGTGGGGGGGGTTATGACTTAAGTCACTTTCAGGGACATGTGCCAGACTTAAGACCAGTTGATTGGGGATGGCTTGTGCAATTGGGGACAATCCAAGTATGTGGTGTGTGTGTGTGTGTGTGTCTGTGTGTGTGTGTGTGTGTGTGTGTCTGTGTGGGAGTGAGACAGTAGAGTGAGATGGAAACAAGAGGAATAGTTTATTCATGTCTTGGCTGTGTTCAAGGCCAGACAGATGTTGTTTTGGATGTGGCAGCTTGTTGCCACACACTCATATCCAGATGTCTTAGTATTTCATGATTCAGTGAGTAATTGTATGTCTCTCTCTGCGTGTGTGTGTGTGTGTGTGTGTGTGTGTGTGTGTGTGCTTACCAGAGCCAGCCAGATGTCGGTACTGCCCGGCTGCAGTGCGGCAGCCTCTCTGTACACCTGCAGAGCCTCTTCGTAGCGGCCCGTGTTGTAGTACAGCGCACCGAGCGGTGTCAGGATGTCCACCTTCCTCGTCACCTGCAGCGCCCTGCAGGTCAAAGGTCAAAGGTCATGATTACAAGTTACACACAAACAACATCTTGGAGGTTCAACATCTACTGCACTTATATTTCCTGTTAAAGATATTGGGTTTGCTTTCTTGTCAAGAGTCAGTTAAGACAATCAATATAAACGTCTGTAAGTTGAGTACAGAGACATGTTAAACTGCCCCAACAAGGACAAACTCAATCCAATGTACACTCATATATCAAGCAATGAATGAAATGTATGTATCTAGTTTTAAACCATTATTGAAGCAGCATCTACTGAGCAGAGATTGGATTAGATTAAGTAAATGTTGGGTTTACAGTATTTGTTATCATGATATCATCGATGTATCAGAGTGTTGATGGATTAGAGATTTAGTGCTTACTAAATGCAAACACAGGTTTTTGTTTCATCAGAGCTTGACTATGTGCTTCTTGTAGTTTATGCTGCATGTGAGGTCATTCTGTAAATATATCATATATGTCGTGTGTGGTAAATTTATGGTTATCATGGAATTGTTATCATTGTCTTTGTGAAGGAAACTTATGCAGACAGGAACGCTGCTGTGATAAAGCAGCTAATGAGGATCTAAAACAGAGGAGGGTAGAAGACAGATGGAAACACACTTTGAAAATCATTAGAAAACAGTATGCTGCCTTTTCTTGTAAGGGCGTACTCACACTAGGCAATCGCACCGTGCCCGAGCACGTTTGCCCCCTAAAGTCCGGATTATTTGGCTAGTGTGAGTGCAAGTGTACCGTGCTTGAGTACGGTACACTTCCCTGGCACGGTACGGTTGGAAGAAGTGTGCTTGAGCAGGGTACACTTCATATTTTTACTGTGCTCAATGAGCACACGGTTACGTACACAACACGCAACGTATGTGTCGGAGGCAACACTTGGGTTTGAGGTAATGTGAGTGCGGGCCAGCGGGGGACAGGGGAGGGGGGACTGGCCCTAGTGTGAGTGCGCCCTAAGATTCTGTTCGTTAGTTATTATAAATATTTCCTTCATGAGTGTGAATGGATCCACTGATGTATTGTAATGATTTACTTCTGGCTTTGAATGATCTGAATGAGCCATTGTGCCTTTCCGTGGTCTGGAGCATTGGTTACAAAATATGCTTGATTTGTCTCTAATTGTATATACTGTAATCTATAGTTAATTAAATGCTTACATCCACATTTTGATTGGAATTCTTTGTCTTAAACAGTTCTTTTCATCCACAATAATCATTCAGCTAATTTACTATCATTGAGCTCTGCAGTGTATTACTGCTCCAGTCTGGCTACTGTCAGATGAAATGTTCATTTTTTATTAGGCATTAAAGGTTGTCTGTGGAGTTTTGGATGAGTAGGAGCGCTGTGGGGCAGTTTGTCTCCGTTTTGTTTGTATCATGTATGCACATGAGTTACACAATTCACATTCCTGCTTCTGTTCTGATGAACTACGGCAGGGAGTAACACGCTCAGAAGCGCAGCGATGCACCAACAAAGGAGAGAAAGAAGAAGAAGACTGCAAGAAAGCCAATATGAGGGTAAAAAAGCAGCTTTGCAAATGTTTTAAGAGGAAGGAAATTAAACCCATTTGTTAGACCTCAAGAATACACTGAATGAAAACAGTGGTGCTATATCACACAGTGCAGATACAGTACATATTTAAAGAGGTAGTTCTTAACAACATTAGTAACTACATTATACGTATATCATACACTTCATATAACATAAGATAGATCATCAAGTATAGTCAAGGAGGGAAACTGAGTTTAATCTGATAATCAGCAGCTGAACACCTTTTTTAACCAACAGCTAAGTAAAACTTGTACATGTTTTTCAGTGGGAAGATAATAAAAAACAAACTAGTTTCAGTAACAGCAGGCAGTATGTTCAGGTCAAAGGTCAGAGTCAGCTACAGAGTGATGAGTAAATCCTGAAGTCTCTATTCCTGCTCTTATTCTTACCTCTTGTACCACGACTCGGCCTCTTTGTTCTCATTGGAGGAGCGGAGCAGACGGCCCAGGTTCACCATGGCAACGTAGTGTGCTGGTTTGAGACGGACAGCTTGCTGGTAGTGAGCGGCTGCCAGCTCTCCTTCTCCTGGTGGATAGGAGAGGACGAGGAGTTAGGAGAAAGGGACGAGAAATGTGATGAGAATGAAGCAGGAAACAAGTAGGAAGGATGAACGGAGAGAATACAGGAGAAAACAAAGGAGATATTCACAGTACAGAGAAATAATATAAACAGCAGAGAAGAAGAGAAAATGTTTCATAAAACTTGGTATGATTTACAACTTTGGGGACTGCTGTTTGCCTGCTAGGTACTAACTCTCACAGTTCATGTTGCAACCCCACCTACATGATTTACTGTGTTCTTCTGCTTTGGCCTCAAAGCTTGGTGAATTTTGGTTGGACTGCAGATTCACACTTTTCACTTCAACCACACAGCCAATCATCTTATTGATAGTAACTTTTAAACATTTTTCTCTGCTGTCGTCAGCTGTCATTTCAGTGTCAGATTGATGCGATCCATCTCCACCTCCAGCTGTGTAAGCATGGCCGGATCTACCATATGGGCAATGTAGGCAAAGTGCCCAGGGGCCCTTAATGATGGAAGAGAATGTTTTTGTCAGGCTCTACAGAAATATGACACAAGGCTTGATGGTAAATGTACTTATATAGCATTTTTTAGTCTTTTTGACCACTCAAAGCGCTTTTACACTACATGTCACATTCACCCATTCACACACATTCATACACTGATGGGAACTAACCATTCACACATCATTGGCGCAGGCATTGGGAGCAATTTGGGGTTAAGTATCTTGCCCAAGGACACATCAATATGTGGACTGGAGGAGCCGAGAATCAAACCACCAAACTTCCGATTGGTGGACGACTTGCTCTACCTCCTGAGCCACAGCTGCCCCAACCTTTTGATGTTGATAGTTATAGTCGCTCTCAGAAACCTAGTATGTAGCAAATGTGGAGTTACAAGGTTTCCACCAAACAGAAGCGCTATTCAATCAGAATAAAATAAAAGTTGTTTGCAGGAGTATAAGTCTCATGATTGACTTTTATTTGTTAATTTGACGGCTGGGCGAGTAATGATTGGTTAGCAGGCCACAATGCACTGTGGTTAGTTTGTATCAATGATTGTGTGGGAAAAAATTTTCAGCTAGTGGAATGAGCATGAGTTTCAGTGCCTAGGGGCCCCTGGGAGAACTAATCCAGTCTTGTGTCTAAGCTATAATGATGGAAAAAATGACAAAGACTCCTCACATCTCTTCAACTCTTTTTATTATTACATTACTAAATAAATGTATTTCTTTAAGCCCTTTCTTTTAATTAGTTTCTCCTCACTTATATGCATTAGGGAGCAGAGGCTGTGTCTTTCTTAGTGCTGTGTCGAGGAGGTTTTGTCATTTCACATTTTTAGAGGCTGCTGATGCAAAGCGCTGCAATCACATGCTGTGCTGCTGGGTGTCACATTTAGAAGACAACAACAAGTTCAATTGGATGTTGTGAAAGGAGCAATGTTAATTGGTAAAGAAAAAAAAGAAGTTGTTTTTTAACAGCCGGGCTCCCAAAACTGTGTCACACTCTTCAACAAGCACAAAAATGTACTAACAACTTGTTCTTTCGACATCATATACACGTGACAGGAACATGATTTTGACTCATTTTTCGCTCTGATAGATGAGATCTCTGCAGCAAGTTTTAATTCTCTGGCAGAAAGTTGATTTTCAGAATGTACTGAGAGGAAACCAATCAGTGGCTGTGTGGAAGCTGAGCAAATCACTTTAAAAAGCTTTGAAATTAGAGCCTGACTGATATATAAATCAGCTGATATTATCGGCCAATATTGGTCTATCACATTGTCTATCTATATGTTGTCCGATATGTGCCAATATATTTTTAAAGTTATATAGAGAACATTTAATATGTATTAGCCAATCCCAAACTACTCCCTACACACTACTACTTCACTACCAAGTGTCACTCCAACACAAGTAACACTCAGCTGTGGAGGGGCACTTCTAATGGGACGCCCTTGCAGTTCTACCAGAACAAGGAGGCAGCCGTCACCATGGCGATGGATGGCCGCCATGCATTTGTATGTTGTTTCCTCCATGCAAAAAATGTATGTTTATGTATATATTCTTTATATATAAAATGATCAGCTGATATATTGATATTGGAATTTTGTTACTCTTAAATATCAGTATCGGTATCTGCCCTATCTATCTATCTATCTATCTATCCAACCATCTATCTATCTATCTATCTATCTATCTATCTATCTATCTATCTATCTATCTAAATGGGCCCTATTTAAGGTCCATTCTGATCCCATTTCAACCCCATATGGGCAGATATATGGGGCTTTATGAAGTGCTTGAATCATCTTGTACAGGAAGTTCTCTGTTTACATCAGCTGGTTTCAACTCACCCGTATCCACCAGAAACACTCCGTAGTTGTTATGCAGGTCGGAGCTGTCGGGACAGTTCTCTATACCTTTCACATACACCTCATTGGCTTCAGGAAAGCGTTTCTGTGGAAGAACGCAGATGAAATAATAAGAGGATTAACACAGGAATAAAGTGTGTATGCCACTGAAGCAGATTCTCTAACACTGTGTTAGCTGCTTTAATTCAGGAGTCATGAAGTAGTGATGAGTTACGACACACCTCCGGGCATCAAGTCAAATGTGTGTGAGTCTGTGTGAGAGACAGATGCTGCTTTTGTGTTCTGTGGATGTTTCACCTGTTCAGCATAGAGTGAAGCCAGACTGGAGTAAGCGTCTGCGAAATTTGGACCGAAGCGTATCGAGTCTTTCAGGTGAGTCTCGGCCTCTTTCTCCTTCCCCTGGGACCTGGAACACATCATCATCATCATCATCATCATCATCCTCTTCCTCCTAAAGAAATCCCTTCTTCCTAAGAAATTTACCAACATATCGACCCAGACTGTGAAACCCTTATACATACAGGATGTTCTGGAGCTCAGAGAGTTTCGGTCAGACATTTTCAAAATGATTTCTGATGGGTTAAGTGTTAAAATCGATGCCTGCCTTCTGTTAGCGCTCTTCGGCTCTTCCCTGTAGCACAGAAGTGACTGATATGATTACATTTTTGATGCTCCGGGCTAGAAGAAGAATGTTTTTATCCTGGAAATCTCCTGTGCCTCCTCTTAACTCCAGAAGGATCTGTGATGCTGTGTTCTTTCTCCAGCTGGAGGACATTAGGTTTACACTCAGAGGGTCAATGAGCTCTCTCTACAACAGAGCCGGTCCACACTCCTCTGCCTTCAGATCAGTGACTACTCTGACTGCTCTTTGTCTGTTTATAGTACAATGTACATTCATCAATAAAGTGTTGAAACTAAATATCATCATCACCATCATCATCATTCTCACTATTGTCATAAGTAACAGCATTAGTAGAACCATTCTTATTATTCTTTCATCATCATCACTCACTATCATCAACATTATTCTAACTATCATAACCATCTTCATCATCATTCTCACCATTATCTTCATCATCATTCTATCATTAATAACAGCATCAGTAGCACCCTTATTATTATTATCTCATCATCACCATCATGATCTCTGTCACTTTCATCATTATCCTCACTATATCATAAGTAACAGCATCAGTAGCACTATTGTCATCTTCATCATCATCCTCACTATCATCATAAGTAACAGCATCAGTAGCACTATCTTCATCATCATCATCATCATCATCATCATCATCCTCATTATCATCATAAGCAACAGCATCAGTAGCACTATTGTCATCTTCATCATCGTAAGTAACAACTTTATTATTATTCTCTCATCATCACCATCATTATCTCTGTCACTTTCATCATCATCCTCACTATATCATAAGTAACAGCATCAGTAGCACTATTGTCATCTTCATCATCCTCACTATCATCATAAGTAACAGCATCAGTAGCACTATTGTCATCTTCATCATCCTCACTATCATCATAAGTAACAGCATCAGTAGCACTATTGTCATCTTCATCATCACCATCATCATCCTCACTATCATCATAAGTAACAGCATCAGTAGCACTATTGTCATCATCTTCTTCATCATCATCATCCTCATTATCATTATAAGCAACAGCATCAGTAGCACTATTGTCATCTTCATCATCATAAGTAACAACTTTATTATTATTCTCTCATCATCGTCATCATCACTATCATCACACTAAACAACATCAGTAGCACTATTGTCATCTTCATCATCATCATCCTCATTATCATCATAAGTAAAAACATCAGTAACACTATTGTCATCATCATCTTCATCATCATCCTCACTATCATCATAAGCAACAACATCAGTAGCACCTTTATTATTATTTTCTCATCATCATCATCATCATCATCATCATCATCATCATCATCATAAGTAACAGTATCAGTAGCACCCCTACTGTTTTCTCATCATCATCATCAACAACATCATCATCAGAGCTGCAACAATAAGTTGATTAATTGATTGACTAAATAAATTGGCATCTGTTTAAGTAATAGTAAATTGTCATTTTTTAAGCATAAATACCAAAAGATTTACATATATGAGAGGAAATGTTATCTTTAAGTTACGGATTGTTGATCAGAAAAGACATTTGAAGATATTAAATTTGATTCTGAGATTTTATAATGATAATTTGGGAGATTTTCTTTCATTTTGTAGACAAATTCATTGATGACTCAAAATGATATTTCCACAGACTAACTGATAATGAAAATAATTGCTAGTTTCAGCCCTAATCATCATCCTCATCATAATCATCATCATCAGTAGCAGCATTATTATAATATTTGTATATCACAGCCAGGGATTATAGGCTTTTTTATTTCATTATAACACAATGGAACACACCTGATTTATTAATTCACAGAAACACACACACACACACACACACACACACACACACACACACACACACACACACACACACACACACACACACACACACACACACACACACACAGGAACACACTGAACTTTAGTGGACTTGCAGCAGTGGATTGTTTGTGTGTTGTCACAGTTTTGCTGATAACACAGAGATGGTAATGGAGCCGAGCTGTTATAATGGACTTCATTTCATCTTCTATTATTGATGTAATTTTCTATTAGGAGGCAGCAGAGCTCAGTCCACGCTGTTTGACCACAAAACAAACAAACTCAAGAATAACTCCACAGCTGTATAAAGAGCGTGTCACATTACAGCGGCAGTGTCAGGACTCAGGCTAATTGAGAGCTTTCATTAGCAAGCGTGGCGAGTCATTCATTTTTAGGCCCTTCAGTTTCTGACTGCAGTATGATTAACGACTGTGCAACTTTAGCTGACCGTTCATTTCAGTGGGAGTCTCGAGGCTATGTTTCAACATATCTCTCAATTCAATTTCTGCCAGTGTTGCCACAGTGTGACTCCAAGGTGCTGCACCACAGAACCAAGAGCAATGAATCTGATAAATGTGTGGATGAGAAACTCTACTTTAATTATATATCTGAAAAGAAGCCAAAACAGAAATATACTCAGCAGTTTGTTCAGTTGTTGAGTTTTTCTCTTGTGTTCAGACACATTACTGCCAGCTGCATTCACTGCATTCTCAGAATAATTACAACTTCTAAAGCATCTATTTTACTATTTTAGTATACAAAAATGCATCTTTTTTTACATTTTTGTGCAGTTGATACACATTTTTATATATACAAATGTACAAATGTGACCTGTGTTTATTAAAAAAATCTGCATTCATACATGTTGCATTCATCATATTCTATAAAATGTTTGATTGGACCATAAAATAGTGATTCCATGAGATTAATCAAACATTTATTAATGGGAAATGTATGAATGTGAATTGGTGTAGAGACTTATTATGAGTCAGAATATGAACAGTATGTGAGGGTTAAACATACTTTTATTGTAGAGTCTTTCCTGACTTTATTTAAATTTCCCTTGAAATGCTTTTATCTCCTTTAAACATGGTTTGTCTTGTTTTTTACTCATCAAATTGTTTTTCTTTTTTTTCTTTTAAAATGTCATTTTGTAACGATTTGTGTATTTTGCTGCCTTGTGAAGCACTCTGTAACTTGGATTTTGGAAAGTGCTCTATAAATTCAATTAATTATTATTATTATTGTTATGTAATGTGTGTTTCAAGTTGATGTCCTTCACAACATTTAAAGAGTTTGGCCAGTTTTCCTGCAGTGTCATATTGAACCATATGAAGTTCCATTATACTGTAGTGCAGCAGTTCCAAACCTGTCCAAGAATAACAATGATCTACATTCCAAATTTCAAACTACAAATTGGAACACAGTTTTGCTGATTGTGTCACATATTCTCAAAGGTGGGCCTCTGAACAATGGAGAAAATCTGTAATCCACACACTGCTCAGGATATTTGGAAATTAAAGTGAGATAAAATATACTGAATGCAGCTAGCCCTGAGGTATAAACATCACTTTCTCTACCGTTGCTATGCCAACCATGAAAGTTTCTCCCTTCTCCTGTCTTTATTGTGGTGACGGAAAGAAGGAGAGAGTTTGATTTCTATTGTAGTGATCATCCTGGGGAGCTGAGGGAACAAAGACACTTTTTTAGCAACAATTAGGAAGCTGCTGCAGGAACATTAAGACGGTCTCTAGCTACGAGGCTTGTTGCCATTTTTAGGATTGCTTCACACAGCGGAGAAAAAAAGAGACTTTCTTTCTGTGAGAGAGTGTTCAAAAGTTGCTAACTCATTTGCAAATGCTCCAGCTGTGATGAGTGTCTTCATTTTCTGTCACAAAGTGAGGCTTTGTCAACTCAAGCTTTTGTTGTGTGTGTGATAGAAAGTGGGTGCTGTCAACATGCATGTCAGACAGCCTTTAAGTTTATGTGTGTGTGTGTGTGTGTGTGTGTGTGTGTGTGTGTGTGTGTGTGTGTGTGTGTGTGTGAGAGAGAGTATAAGGGAAAAAGAGAGAGTGTGTCTTACTTGAGGAGGTTTCCCAGGTTGAAGAGAGCTCGGTTATGCTGAGGGTTGGTGTCCAGTGCTTTCCTGTAGTAGCGCTCAGCCTCCTCTGGGCCGCGTGTCAGAGTGCCAAGATTGTTCATGGCGCTGGCGTGGCGGGGGTATAACCTGAGAGGAGAGGAGAGGAGGGAGGAAGAGGAGGGGGACATGAAGATCAAACAACCACAGCAGTCAGAGAGTGATATATGGAGGAGTTTAGATCCCTTCATCGATAACTTGACTCTCCCCTGAAAACCGTACAACCAATTTCTCAACAATTCACTTTGTATTGACCTATAATGAAACGTTTCTTTGTACAATACTGAGGAAATGTAAGAGCACTTAAATGCAGTAAGAAGAGAGTGTAGTTTATAGGGTATCTGATGGATGGTTAAAGGCCTAAAACTCTCATATTTCAGCATTTTTTAAAAGCCTTTGAACTCCAATATATGTACACCAATCCATGTGCAAATCAAAAGTCCTTATCGCTCTCATGTAAAAAAATAAAAACAACTTAAATCCCTGAAAAGTTCCATCTTAAAATATGACACATCTACATTTAGCTGCCAAACAATTTTACTCAAGTTTGTCAAATTTTTAAATATATTTCAGTATGTAATATATTTTAGTATCACCCACACTGCACATAACACAAATAAAATCAAACGTTGGAGCCATGTTTTTACACTTTTTACACTATTTTGCACCAAGTAATATTTGTATATTAACAATGGATCAGATGAGTATAATGAAAAGTGCTTTCAGTGATGAATCTACAGCCAACTCTGCAGTTCCCCTCAGTGTTTTAGACTCTTTAACTGTAGCCCCTTGTTTTGGTTTCCAGCAGAATTCAGCAGTTGGACATAAAAGCAACTGTAAATGAATTCTAATGTTGCTTTGTGTCAGCTGACAGTGCAAATCAGCAACTGTTTGCTTACATGTTCCTCTAAGGCAGGATTGTCCAAACTATTCCATAAAGGTTCATGTAGCTGCAGGTTTTCATTCCAACCAATCAGGATCACACCAGGTTTGACTCATTTAATCAACTGATCTCAATCTTCAGACAGCTGATTGGTTGAATCCTGTGCTCTTGATGGGTTGGAACAAAAACCTGCAGGCACACGGCCCTTTACGGAATAGTCTGGACATACCTGCCCTAAGGTGAGAATATGTCAGTTATTGTGTTTTGAGGTTGTTACTCTGCCCACAAGTGCTCAAAAAAGATCAATTAATGCTGCTTTCAAGGTCCAGTGTGATCCAAAATTCAAAGCACAGGACTGGAATCCCACGAATACACTAACATGTCTCATAAATAATTACACTGACTACAAAATCTAACTATAAATCTAAGTTATAAAAGGTATTATTATACCATGTGAATTTTTGTGACAGGAGAACAAACTCTTTCTCATGTTAACCTGGACTTTTTAATATAATACACATACAGGTACTCAGTGACTCATCATGCTAATGACTTCAGCAGTACCTAAGCAGCCATTTTTGCAGTGTAACTGTCTTTTTAGATATAGTGGATGGTTCATCTCAGTATGAATGTCATTTGTAAAAAGCCAGTCCACCTGCTCTCTGGATTCGAACACCGCTGTCAAGTTATGTTTGTCTTTCGAACTATTAAAGGTTGCACACTTCCAGAGGGAACCATACCATAACATGATCTTGATTGGACTAAGTGCCTTGTCACAGTGATAAGGATTATCTACAGAGCAAATGGTGCAGATAAATCTGCAGTGAGTGTGTGGAAGCAGCAGCCAGCAGCCTCTCTGCTGACATTTACTGCAGCTCTCCATCACTGCAACAAAAGAGCTCAGTGTAATAGAAATACACTTTTATAGTTAGTGCACATAATGGTGACACTAGCCTGACACGGTGCCCGGGGTAAGAAGTGAGCGGGTGCCGTGGCAACGCTCTTTATTGTTACTATAGTAACCTTGTTGCATGGGTTAATGGGTAGGTTTTTCACAGCACAGATAGAGGTGCAGCTGTGGAAACACCTGAGAGAAACCTGCCATAACAGCACCGAACAACACAGTGTAACTCAAATCACACTGTGAGCTGATTGATCGACATCTATAGAGGTGAAAAACAAAGGGGAAGATCAGCTGTCAGCAGGCACACATGTTACTCTGTTTAAACTCCATTGGGTGTGCACAGGCAGACATAATCACTCATGTTTGTCACCACGTGCACACCACCACGAAACCCTTGTAGACATCACGTTGTAGACATTTATATCACGTGGATTCTCAAATCCAAGCAGAAAGTTTACTTTGAGTTACAGCCTCTTGCTGTAAGCATGGACACAGGTGCTGTATCTGTATGCGTCAGATGTTATTTAAAGGTATATTCCAGAAATGTTATATTCAGTGTTTGGGGGTTAGAGTACTTGGATTACTTTTTTGATGTAACGAATAACGCGTTAGATCAGCAATTTATGTACTCAGTTGTTTAGGTACGTTTCAAAAAAAGGTAATCTGTTATTCTTTTCAACCAACTATTCCTGTAGTTACCTTTTCACCATAAGAAAAAAAAAAAGAAAAAGTGCCACGAATTTCGCATCATTATTTTTTTGGCAGGCAGACACCTAGCTACGTGCTACGGTTATATCACTGCACACGTGTACGGTAGCTCAGAAGGAACAGTATTCACTTTGTGGAAATATTCACATTATTTTGAATTTGTGGGAGGAAATAATAGCAAGAACATTACAGTAACATGTAAGTTGTGCCCAGGTAACAAGAGCCTGTTGCCCTGTTAAAAGCCTGTATGTAGTTTATAACTTGTATGTGAGCATATGTTTGAGAAGTCACTTTAGTCCAATAAAGAGTGTAAATGGGACATTGTGTGTGTGATTCCTGCTGTTAGTGTAAAGATTGACAAAAGCCTCCAGAAGCATGGCAGACGTTATACAACTGTTCTCAGAGGCTGAGTCATACTCACAGTGATGAGTCAACATGACAAAAATCCCAAGAAACTTAATGAAAGCAAAGCCTGTGAAGATTCTCAGTTATTCAGGTGTAGATAAGTTGGATATATCATAAGAAACTGGAGGTATTTTAGATTCATGAAGATGTTTCACCTGTTATCTAAAAGGTCTCCCCAGAAGTGAAGAAAGGCAAAAACATCTTCAACAATCTGAAACAAGAAAAGGTTGCTCGTGACTCATATGTCATGACAGTGATATTTCACCCTGGCTGACTAACCAACACTTGGAGCTTGCTGCTATTGTGGCAAAAAAAAAAATCTGTTCAATTCACGCAGTAAACAGATGCATCAACATCTCGTATTTCCTACGCCACAAAACGTTCCTTTTTCTGAAGGAGATCTGAAGAATCGACACATCATCTTCTCTTATTCTCCTCCTCCTCTCCACCCCTCAGTGGTAGAACTACTCCCTCTCTGCCTTCATAAATCACTTAGTATTTACTTAATATATATATTAATTCTCCATTTCTTTCTCTCTTAGGAGGAAACAGGAAATCCCCCCCAAAATGCTATTAGAATGAAAGAAAACGAACTCATGAGGGATTCAAATGAATCTCTTTCCCTCTCATTGCTTTCCTAGTGGGGAAAAAAAGAAGGCGCAGGAGAAGAAGTGGAGGTTGGTTAATTAAAGTTAGAATGAGTGGTCTGGTGGGTTTGGGTTATTACGAGCTGGGATGAGGTTTGGAGCTGGATGAAAGCTGCCGGGGCTCTCGTCTCTAGCTTTGGCAAAATGGCAGGATGGATTAGCAGAGTTGTTGTGCTGAAGCTCCCACATTCTGGCAGCACATACTGTGACTGTGCTGCTGCAGGATGGAAGAGAGGGAGAATGTGGAGCCTGGGAATGAGGAGAAGGATGATGCAGCTGTGAGGTTGAGCCAGGATTGCCTGGGAGGGGGTTAAATAGGGCCATTATTACTTTTCCTGTGGGGTCTATCCACAGGGGTCATAAATTATGCTGTCTACACGCTGAATGCTACAAAATAACATCAAGATGATATGAGAATATGATATTAGATTATATGACACAGATAAATCTTTGTTAAATTTATTTAGGAAATCATAAAAACATATGGATGAAAAATAGGGTGATCAAGAAAGTACATTTGTAGTTTCACAATGACTCAAGTGTACCACCATCAGTATTTTCCCAGCCAGCATGTCCATGTGGGTTAAATTTGGGCTGCAAATATGGGTCCCAAGTGGGTTTGTCCGCAGTTTCCTTGTTGGCCCCACTTGTGTTTGCCCATATGGGCTTCAAGTGGGTTCTGACTGGGTTTCAGGTGGGGCCCGACTGGGTGAGTCCCATGTAAGCCCCGTATGTTTGCCCATATGGGGTTGAAATGGGATCAGAATGGAGGTTAAATTTAAGAATTACTCTCAAAAATCCTCTACTCAAGGTTTTTTAAGACTCGGGGAGATTGTGCTAATTTGACTGAGAGGACAAGCTGCTGCTCTGCATGCTACATATATCCCACTTTAGGTAATTAGAATGAATGATGTGTGTTTTGTCAATACTATAAAACAGACATCTCCATTGGTGTTTCTGAACGGCAAAAAAACAGCTGATGAAATTTGAAACATCAAAATGATACAAAATGTTTCCCTCTCTAAACACACCATCTTTGGCAGAGTGACACACACTAGCTTGGGATCCATGTTCACCAGATCACAGCCAACAGTTTCATGTAGTACTCTGCCTTCAACATCAATTTCATGTTAATGGACTACTGCTGATAAAATCTCAAAATGAGATGCCTGCTGAAAGCTTCGACTTGTCTTTGATTTTATGAGAGCGGTTGGACACATGGACATCGTGGTGATGGGACGTTTCATATTTTAATGGGGGTCATTGTTGCAATGGGCTTTGGATCAAAGTGATGCTACATTGGAACATCAAAGCATAAAAACATGAATCTGTATTAAAACTGGGTTTGGTGATAGCTGCTGTAGAAGAATTGAAGAGTACGTCCCTCTTTGGCTACACTTGTCAAATTCATTTACAGTTTACAATGAATCCAAAATATAATATAATGTTTTGTGACTGCTGCTCAGACAAAACAAGCAATTTGAAGATATCACCTTGGGATCTGGAATGTTTTGACATTCATAGATTAAATGATTTATAAATTATTCATGACAAGAATTAGCCCAATCTTTATTAACACCCTGCACAAGCTATGTATGCTCATGTGTAGTGTACAAACATGGCTAGGGTGTGTATATGAAGGTGTACTTTATGTCACTATTTATTTACTTGAAGTTGCTATAATAATGTCCTGTTTATATGACTTACTTTATTTATTGTCATCATTTCATTTTATGCATCTTGTAATCACGTAATGCAAGCTACATAGTGATGACAGCATTTTTTTGTCCACATAAGTAATGTGATCAGGTGTCAATTCATTAATAAAGCAATTAATTAAAGTAAATCAATAACAATATTTACAGTACAGATTTAAATTCTAACGGTATACTGTAGTCATTCTAAATTCATAGAAAATCCATAGAAAATAAATCAATAAATGATGATAATAATAATAATGAAAAAGGTTTTGTTTCTGGCTGCTGTAGACAAATTAAAATTCATCTTATTTTGGCAGGACACTGACTTTGAAAGAAGTTTGAAGATAGACAAAAGAAATATACGAAAGTGGAAAAGTCTACCCATAAACTAATGTGAATGAAGGAGAAACGGATGGAGGTGAACAGCTGAGAGGAGTGGTTCCTCAGGAAGCCTCTGCAGTGACAGGTACAACTAATGGACGTGCTCTTCCATTAATGCAGCCTGTGTGTGTGTGTGTGTGTGATAGATGAATAGAGCTGAAACAAGGCCATTACATGCATGAGGGCATGCACCCAAAGGTATAGCATGTGCATGTGTGTGTGTGTGTGTGTGTGTGTGTGAGCTTGCCTCTCTGTATTTCAAGCATGTGTAAGCATATATAAGCAAATCTGGTATTGTATATTCATTGTGCTGAGCTTAACAATCGAATATAAAAAGAAAACTGGATTTGTTAACAGTTTTAAAATAAAAAGCTGCTGTGAAGGTCAGTGTGTAGATGTGTCACTAATGCTGTCTTCCTTTGAAGGTTCAATTCCCAACTGGGGACAGTCACTAAAAATAAACAGCATGCTCTCTAAGTACAGCATGGGGTCATACGTGGGTAAAAGCCAGTAAATGGTAGATGGGTTGTTCAAGGTTCAATGAAATAAAAGTGCCTTTTTGTTTTTTCACAGGCTGTGACCTTCAGTTCCTGGCTATCCATTATGTGCAAACTGCATGTCAAAAATACATCTATCTATATATCATAATTCCACCCTGTTTTCTTCCTGTAAAGGCTCAAAATGATCAATGACATGTTGTATATGCGCTTGTGGAGGTGCAAATAAAAACTGTATAGTTCATACAATGTGGTCATAAATGTATCTACCAAACAATCCCATCATTTAAAGCTGCACCCGGTCCACTTTAGTCCAAACTGAAATATCTCAACAGCTAATTAATTTCATCCAGATATTCATACTTCCCAGATGTTTTACCCTGACGATCATTGGACTTTTCTTTTCTAGCCACCAGCAGGTTAATATTTGTGGTTTTCAGTGAAATGTAATACAAATGGATTCACAGTCTTGTCAACAAATGACCTGAGAAGACCTAAAGCAACAATGTGTTAATCTTCTTCATCCTCTCTGTGGCTATCAGCATCAAGCCCACTGGTTCCTACCGA
The DNA here is from genome assembly GCF_963691925.1 of Scomber scombrus. NCBI lineage: Eukaryota > Metazoa > Chordata > Actinopteri > Scombriformes > Scombridae > Scomber > Scomber scombrus. The sequence goes on from NC_084991.1 coordinate 3,016,983, forward strand.
GGACATAACTATATGTATTTATGTGTTATGTGTTAATGAAGGAACATGTCACGCAGGGCAGCTGTGTGGCTCACTGATGTGGTTTTAATAGTTTCAATGGAGCTCTATGGCACAGAGGAATAATATATATCAGATTATAGATAGACGAGCAATACTTGTTAATACACGGTCGCCCATAAAGTTGGAATAATTAGTTTTCAGACACATTCATCTTTTTATTTTCTATTTATACACATCAGTAATCACCTTTGACCAGGTATAATGAGATTGATCAATACAATTTTGAGTATATATACACTTTATCTATCAAGAATAAATCACATTGTCACAATCATTTCATGGAAAGAGGTAAAAAATATTTTATTCCAACTTTATGGGCGACCGTGTAGATCTGTTGGGGACTGCACATGAGATTCTTTAACGTACAACGCCAATTTTAGCTATTTTACTGAACCTGTGTTTATTTAATTGAAGAGTGATTGGGCAAAATAGAGAGGCAAGAGATGTGACATTTGACAGTAGATACTGAGCAAAGAGAGGAGGAAGATATCTGTATTACCTTCATATAGGACAAGAGACTTAGATATCATTAGATAAGAAGACTTCAGCCTTTTGTGCACATTTTCACTCAGCCACTGTGCTGCAGGAGCACTGAACTGTTACTTATTTACTATTCGCATCAATTCATGATTCCCTTTAATGCACTGCTACTTTTGTATTTATTTGAATTTATATGTTATTGATTGAACTTGCTTGTTTGCACCAGAGGGGGCAGTAGTCCAATTTCGTTGTACTATTGTACTGGTATGATTGTGCAATGACAATAAAGATTTATCTTATCTTATCTTATCTTATCTTATCACTCACACACACATGCAACTTCTTCATAGACCAATTCATGTATTGTTTGATGATTGATTTAATTGAATGATTGTTGTTCATTTGTGTATTCATTAGACAGGGAACCTGGTGGTTTACCTGTGAACATACAAAATATATTTAAAAGTGTATGTGAAGCTAATGTGAAGCTTTAGCCATTCAAATGTCACAGTCACAGAGCGTGTGGACCAATAGGCAGAGACTGAAGGGAAGAACAGGGCTGAAAAAAGATCTTTATTCTGGGATATGGATGCAAAACCAAAAACTAGCTTAGCAAAACAAGGCATGACTGAACTAAACAGAACCAACTTGGCATAACAGGACAGACCAGGCTGAACAGAACAGAACAGTCGACTCTACAAAGACTGAACTGAGAACTGGACTGAAATACCAACGAACCAGCTGATGAAAATGCAGTGCAGGTGTGAGGTCGAGCACATGAACACAGGAGTGAGGGAGCACACAAGAGAAACACAGAACAAACCAAAACCCAGAAAACACAACACCTCTCAAAAACAACCCAGCATAAATCAAACTGTCCCAGAATAACATCACAAGCTAACTAAGAATTCCAGAAAGTCCTTCAAAGAAAAGTCTACATAAATGAGCAAAAAACCAAATGACCCAAGGGACTAGGCAACATAGGCGTAGAACCAAAACCACAAAACACAAAGGGCCTGATTTACTAAGATCCCAAATAGTGGGTACTAAATTGCGTGCACGGTGCAATAGATTGCGCGTTTCGTTTGCGTGTGTTTTGCGGGTGATCTACTAAGAATAACTGCGTAAATGAAAACAGGTGCAACAGGTGCAGACAGCAGTATTTAAATGAGGGTTTTGTGTCTTTATGGAGAGTTTGGACGAGCAGAAAGCTGCAAGCACAAAATGAGATGTGATCAGGTTCTAGTGGAAGAGGTTAACTAATATATTGAGTTATAACAAAAACTAATATTACCAGAGAAACCGACAGCTTAAAATTTTTTTGCGGGTGATGTCAAGTTTGCACACGTTTCTACACACGCAAACCTTTAGTAAATCAGGCCCAAAGAGTTCCAAAACAATGAGTCCAGGAAACAGTGTCAACAACCTAGTCTCTCATCAAAATGCGTAATAGCTGATTTCACAATAATAGCCCTAAAATTGCGAGATTCCTTTTTTTTTGCTATTGGCCTACATTTATGTCATGTGACTGTCAAGCTGTAAACAATAAAAGGCTGCCAATCTTTTTATTCTCAGTGGAACATGCATTTCTCAACACCTGTCTTCAGAAATGTTTCGGATAACTCAACAATACGATGAGTTAATGTTATGACTAGAAACAGTACTGTTCTTTACATCAGATCAGTTAGCTGCTCATCTCCTGCCATTGTTAACATATCATGTTTTTGTGTTGATGAATGTCAAAGATATCATTGAAAGAAAATCTTAACATGGTGACAGTGAGTGAAACAATTCCATGATACCATAAGGTGTTATCGTGTTTGCACAGTAGGGTTGGGCGATGTTCAGGAAATGGACGATCAATGATGTTCAAAGCAAAACATCGTGATGTCCATCGGCGATGGCTGTCAGGCATCGCCGATGGACGATGGCATCGTCAATCGGACCAACCCTATTGCAGTGTTTGAAAATCATTAGTAGCCCATTGATATTAACGATTGTGTGAAATTGTTGCAGCCGTGCTCATAACTCTGCAGCAGGGGAAACACTGCTCAGTATTTTAGTTTATAGACCTCCCAGGTATAACAATTCTCTGATAGACTTTTCTCAACTTGTACTGTTATATCCAAGCATCACAGTGTAGTTATTCCCAGAGATTTTAACCTTCATGTATGTTGTCTATTATACACTGAGTCCCGTGAGTTCCTAGATCCAACTGAATTATTTAATCTCATACAGTCAGACAAAGGAGCTTCACATTCCAAAGGCCCTATCCTAGACTTACAGTAATTCTCTGATTTCCATCCAGAAAATGTTGAATTGGTGAATGTCTTTGTTCCAGACCATAACGCTTTTTATTTGCAAAGCTCCTTTATCTCCCTCTCAATAAAAACTTGGCCCTGCGACACGGCCTCATTTTTACCACTGACTCTGCAGACAAATTTAATGAGGCCTTTTCTTATCTGTCTATTCCCATTCCGACTAATCTTCCATTAAACCATGATGAATCTGTATTCAGCGGCCACGGCCTCCTTGGTCATTTTGGCCAGATGGCAAAAGTCAAACCCTCTCACTTGGCTAAATGAACACGCTTCATTGATTATTAAAAGTTCTATGACCACTTGTAGTTTTATTAATTGCTTTACACATATCATTATTCAACTACTGTTTAAGAGAGCTAGTCCAGAACCTCTTTCACTTATCCAATCAACATTACTGTTCTTATGAAGGCCTTCAGAAAATAATTTGAATCTATTACATTTCTTCCATGAATAATAGTAACATTTCTAATGGTTTTCAGTCAGGTTTTAGAGTTTGCTGTAGTATGGAGACCGATATGTTAAGGTCGCCGATGACCATCCTCTGACAGCTGACAGAGGTGATTGATTAGTACTTGTTCTTTCGTCATGTACTGTAGGAACTTGGGTAAATCTGTTGTAATTACTCATGTTCATCTGCAGTTTAGTTTTAATTTGCTGTTCCCCAAGGCTCCATTCTTACACCACTATTATTTCCTATATACAGTACCTGCTGCCTCTTAGTCAGGTAATACAGAACTATGATGCTTTTAATACTCTTACACAATGATAAGCAGCTACATGTTGTACTTAAATCCAATCATTCCATTATTCTAGTTACCTGCCTGATTAACTGATATTTAGCCCTGGATGTCTCAATCATAACATGTAATGATAATCAGTGTTACACCCAACAGTCTTGTGCTGACTCCGAGGAGAAACAGGTTGTCTATATATTATTTTGAGGCAGTTATTATTACATGGTGTTATGATGGTCAAGACTCATATCATTTTATTTGTTGATATATTATTTTTTACACATTGCTGGTGTTGCTGAGGAGTAACGCAAAAGTAATGTAACCAGTAACTGATTATTTTCCACAGGGAGTTATTAATTAAAGTACTTTTTTTGAAAGTAACAAGTAATGTGTAATATTTTAAATTTTTTGAGTAACGACCACAACACTGATAATAATAACTCAAATCGTTGATTTTATTCTGAAAGGTGCACCAGGCCTTTTCACAGGAAGTTGAATTGCTTGAAAAAATATTAAGCCCTAACAGCTCGTATTATTTGGTAATAATTTGATGAAGGTCTAGTACAGAGTTAAGTATTGTAGGTGCAACAGCTTAAACCGCTATCAGAAATATTCCATTTTTATATTAATTAAAAGAATTAAACTGGCATTCAATTCACCTCAGTGCACCACCCGGAGGTAACAGCCAATGAATTCATTTAGTCTCATCAAATATACTCAATTATCAATTTAGAATTTAAATGAATACCTAAAACTAAAATGATCATATTAACAGCTAAAGTTTGAAGGTTTTTGGAGTTCTGAACAGTAGAGGTTGGCAGCCTTCACTCTTGTGCTACTTTAAATAGACCAGCATGTATACTCAAAAGTGTTTATTTAAAAGATAATAAAGTAGAACACTGTGATCTAGCTAAACGTACTTAACTAAAGAACAAAAGGGAGTGTGTGTGCATGTGTATGTGAGGGAGAGAGTTTGTGAGTGCGTTCATGTTGGATGCGCGACAGCAAAAATGTGTGTACGTTCCTTTGTTGTGCAGCTGTATGTTCCACGTGCAAAGCATCAACACACGTGTAAGACAAAAAACTACGGGAAGCAAAAAGGTCAGAGTTTCCTCTCCATGTGTGTGGCTACTTTTCGAGCCAATTCAAAATATAATGTACGTCATCTGTGTTGGATAAGAGAGCCAAATCAGGAAAGAATTACATTTGCAAGACATAACAGACTCCCACTAAAAAGACTGAGGCTGTCCCTACTGTTTAATCCCAGGAACATTGCACACTTGTATTTAGTATCAGGAATTTATGTATATCGTAGATTTATATAATTGTAGATTATTTTACACAGAGATTGTTTATTGTATACAGTATTTTATTTTATATTTATCACTTTTATCATTACATGGCTACTGTTGTGTCTGTTTTTGAATTTCTCCCTGGGGTGATCAATAAACACACCTTCTCTTACCTTACTGCATGTAACTCCAGTTCTATGAGTATGTGTGTGAAGCATGATCAACATCAATTAAGCAGTGTGGTTACTTAATGACCCAACAATAATAAAGCTCAACAAACCAGATAGACCTCATCAGTCATTAACTACTTTTCCACTCTTTGCTTTTCCAACTAAACAGAGACGTCTTAAAGAAGGACTTTGGTGCGTCTGCTCCCAGCACACTATGATGGAGGTCAAAGAGCCATCAGAGGGGAAGAATAGAGTGTTTAGAGAGACAAAGAGAGCGTGAGTCTCCGTAAACTCAAGTGTCAGTTATACTTTAGGCTGGATTGAGTGTGTGTGTGTTTGTGTGTGTTTGTGTGTGTGTGTGTGTGTGTGTGTGTGTGTGTGTGTGTGTGTGCACACCCATGTGTCGGGTATATGTAGAGGACATTGTAAAACATTTAATACATTGATGGGAAACCTAATACATTGTTCTCTAAATGTTGCATATTTTGGCTTAGTATATGGTTCAAACAATGACTGCGAATTATGAAGAAATATCAGTTCTGCCTATTGTCCATTTTGGATAGCTATCCCAGAAGAAAATGTACTCTCCTCTCTCCACCTGCTAACCGCACCAGATTTCTGGCCATTGAATAGAGTGACAGCTTTCGCCCAGTCAGCATGTCCATTAGGGCCCCACATGAGTTAAATGCAGACTATGGCATGGGCTTGAACTGGGAACATTTTGTGGGTCCCACATGGTTTCAGTAACATGGGCCCCACACGTGAAGCCCATGTGGGCTGACTGTATGAGCCCCATAAGGGATGTAAGTGGGCTAAGTGGGCATAAACAGGGAAATTATATGGACCCCATATTGTTTCAGAAACATGGGCACCATGTGTAGCCCATGTGGGCTGGCTAAACGGGCCCCATTTAAGGTCCATTCTGTTCCCACTTAGACCCCATATGGACAAACATACCCACCTGAAACCCAGTCAGAACCTACTTGAAGCCCATATGGGCAAACACAGGTTGGGCCACCATGGAAACTGCGGAAAAACCCACTTGGGTCCCATATTTGCAGCCCATATTGAACTCTTATTGGGCCCACATGGACATGCTTGATTTTTTTTACACACTATAATGTAGCTGTATGCCAATATGAGGACATTTCAAGTGTTTAATGTACAGTATGTTTTACTATATTTCTATTGCCACTGCTTATTAAGAAGCCTCTACTTATTGGTGCCCACAAGAGGAGTTATAATTGTTGACTAACACATTAAGAAACACTATATTCTTACAATTACATTTTAGTGCATCATAAACCACTTTAATGTTTATGATATACAGCTTATGAATACAAAAAGGGAGCTTAAAATGAAGTGTTGCTGAAAAAAGTTAATGTGACAATATATTGTCATAATGCCATCATTTATTAGCATACAAATCTCAATGTCACACTTTTTCATTTAAGTCCCAATGTCACAATATTACAAATTAAATTAGCATATAAACTCCCTCTGTCATACATTTGCATTAAACATTATGTTGCCCACACATGGTCATAGAACTACACATTTGTATTCAACTGCTTAATCCGGACACTATACATATATATTACCATAAACTATATTTGCAAGAATGCCACGTGCATGAAATTCCTGTTGTCACCCCAGATTTGCATTTACATTATCAATTTGCAGCAGTGACATAGAGCATTTTATGCAAATATATTTTCTGACACAGGGTGTGTTATGCATTTTGCCAATGTATAGACAAACGTATAGGGACTATTTATGCAAAAGTGAGGTGAATGGCCTTTGACAGAAACCACTATTCACTACTATAGTAACAGTACAGTCCATAACTAGTTGTTATTATCTTAATAGTAGAATGGGAAACTAATCTTTGCGACTGTCTGATTCATTTTTCCTGTTGAGATTTTAAATGTACTTCTGGAGACCCACTAACAACCTGACTGAAGGCTCTCAGAAGTATCTGCAGAGTAAAATCTGACCTTTGAGTGCAGTGGAGAGGTGTACAAAATGAATTGGCTGAAGCAGTTGTAGCATTTGTTACATGACTTAATGCCTCGGGTTTGAGCAAAAATTTGCCCAAAAGCAGCCTTCGTGGCACCATTCGAGACTGACCAAGTTTGAAAATGAGTGCTGAAGGGAAATGTTTATGACATAAAGTCATTTAACAGGCTGTTAAATTCTACTTTAGGAGAATGAGTAGTAGTGTTGCAGTCAGAGACGTAGGGTTAGGGTGGAAACAGACCTGAGGGCAGTGGTGTAGTGGTGAATGGCCTCTTGGTGTCGACCGCTGTCTTTCAGGAAGTTGGCGTAGTTGTAGTGGACTTTGGCATTGTGAGGAAGAGTCTGGATACCAGAGCTGAAACAAGGAAGAGGAGGAGGGAGAGGAAGAGGAGGAGGAGGAGGAGGAGGAGGAGGAGGAGGCACAAGGTCAGTTTGAAGAAGGAAATGAGGAGTGGATGTGACAGCGAGTTCACTGAGAGAACGAAACACTTCTCAAGGAAAGGAAGGACTTTACCACAGCTCTGAAAATTCACGCATTAACCTATACGCAACACACACACACGCGCGCACGCGCGCACGCACGCACGCACGCACGCACACACACACACACGACTTTGAAACTAATATCTATTACTGGAAAGGGTTAAAATGAGGAATATCTTGACAACTGTCTTTTAATCCTGACTTGTTTTTTTCAAATTATCTTTAATTTGTTTCATCATTTGTTTTATTATCAAAACAACTGCACAGTGCATTAATAGTGTACAGTAAGCTTGTATTTAAATGATTACAATTATTAAAATATATTTGGAGTTAATAGGATCTGAATTACAGGCTTCCTGTGATGATTTTCTTGATTTTTAAAAATTATTATTATTATTTTATTAATGGATACATTTGTAGAATTGAAGAATGCATAAAGCATCAAGAATAATGTCACGGTGAATTCAAAACATCTGTGTGTACCAGCAGAGTGTAAAAAATCATTTGTGATATTTGAGCAATTTAAAAAAACTTGAATGACATTTCCACTTGTCACTTAAAATGTGCATGAAAACTAGTGAAACCATATATTGTGCTTCACTCCTATTACTGACCAAGTAATAGGAGTTTTACTATAAAGTGTTACATAATTCAGGCCAGTATTATACTTGCAGGTTGGTTCGAGCCTGTTGAAGGAAACATCTCCATGCTGCCATTGAGCTACAAGTAGCATTAGAGGTTTTAGTAGCTTTAATATGCATGTACCTACACTTACTGCACAATGATTTCATAGGGAAATGTGTAATGTGATGGTGAGGTTTTGTTGAGTGTGCCTACGTAGATCTTTTTGGATATTCACACAAACGCACCGGAAGAGGGCCTCCCTGGAGAGCCAGACGTGGTTCTGCTGGACGGTCTTCCAGGAGAAGAGCAGGAGCAGCAGCAGCATGGAGACACTGAGGACTGTGGTGCCCCAGCGGCCCACCACCGAACACAGCCGACCCACACCGTGAGCCACCAGGATACAGTAACCCATACTACAGGAGGAGAGGGGGAGGAGAGGAAGAAATGGGAGAGAAGGAGATAAAGTAAAGATGTTATTCATGTTCTGTGAGCTCCTCCTGGTTTATATCTTCATAGCTTTCATCAATCAACCTGCATGACTTAGTGAACCTTTAACCTAAATCACTTCAGGCCCCTTGGATGTTCGTATTTTCACCATGAACAGCTGATGTGGCTTCACATAAAAACACAACACCTCAAACATTTCCCATAAATCCTCTGACTCGGATTACATGGTAAAAAAAATCTGAATGTAAATGTCGTCTGTGTTTGCAGTCTTTGTCTCACACACACACACACACACACACACACACACACACACACACACACACACACACACACACACACACACACACACACACACACACACACACACACACACACACACAGCTTAAGGAAAGCAGGCGAGCAGCAGACTTGGAGAGACACAGAGAAACAATATCAAGAAGGGCTTAGACTTGCCTGACTTGCAATGCGTCGCAATAAGGCCAAAAAAGTATGAGCAGAGTTTAGAGAGGAGAACAATCCCAAGAGGGACAGACAGAGTCATGAGGAGGGAGACAGACAGGAGAGTGGAACAACAAGGGGTGGATATAAGTCTGCTGGTTTAAGTGTACTTTATCATTTATTGGTAAAAGCAATAGTAATGTTCCTTAGAAGAGCTTAGAAAAACTGTGAAGACCAAGCAAGGCTGTGTTACATGTGTGTGTATGACATGGCTTTACTCAACATGTGTTCAACAGCACTGGACCCATTCATATCAGACAGTGTGTTACAGTTGTCATTATTACTTTACATACACTTGGATAGAGCCCGACTGATATATCAGTCAGCCGATACTGGACTATCACAAATATATCGGTATCTGCATATGTTGTCTGACATGCACCGAAGTTATATAGGCAAAGTTTTATGTATATTTGATCCTTTTTCTTGATTCAAGTTTCATTCATGTGTTTGATAACCACATTGCAAAAAATATGCATTTTATGTATATTTTAGATTATCAGCCGGTATATTGATATCAGAATTTTTTTACTCCCTAATATTGGTATCAGCATGAGCCCCAAAAATCCAGTATCCATCGGGCTCTACACTTGCATACACTTTTTGGCCACTTGAGGGCAGCAAAAACAAGTAGTGAACAAAAAAATGTCATTTTATCATCTTTTAAGTTGATGCGTTGGAACTTATTTCCACATCCAGTAGTTAGGGAGCAACATTATCATTCATTTAAAGACATGTAAGTCCAATATTCACTCTCTTTTAGCTCTGTGTTTGCTCTCTATCAACTCCTGAGCTAAATATCTGGCTCTTTAGTTGCTAAATGCTCCACTATGTCTCCAGCTAACTGTGTCTGTTTGTTGTTTGGTGCTGAGCAGGTAGTGTACAGGGTTTTTTTGGTTGTTTTTTTTACAGCTTTTTCTCTAAAATGACGCTATCAGAGCTCTGAGAGTGAACCAGAACAGTAAAGTTTCAGCCAGACAGCTAAACAATGAGCTGAAACTCACTATAAAGCTCTGTAAAGCTGAGAGCAGCTGTAGAGTCACTGATAATTCTCTGTAGGTTCATCACTATGAGACACATCTCACATTACACACTGACATTTGACTGTTAATATAAATATATTGATGATAGTCCCTTTATTTCAGTATTTTTTATCTACGGTGGCCGACCGGGGCCAACCGCTTCATTTTGGGGGAGAACAGCTGCAAGTACAGAAACGATGCAAACTCCAAAACACAAACAAAAGTCAAAACAAATACAACTACAAAATCGCGCTGCAAATAAAAAACATGCCTCTAGAAACAAAAACAAATGCATAAACGTCAAACGCGCTGCAAATTTGGAAATGGTGCAAAGCGAGAAACGATGCAAATCAAGGAAACACCTGCATTCGGCCACCGTACTTAACAGGCGGACCGAAAAAAAGAAAAGAAACAATATTTATCTTATTCTTATTTTATTATTGATTTGAATCCCACAAGTAGAGTGTAAATACTAATAAATGAATTCTACTGTATTTATTTTGTCTACAATCTAGCCACTAGATACAGATGCTGATGGAACTACAACGCTACTTCAAGCTACTGAAAAAGAACTCAGACATTATGAAGTTCTGGACCTTCACTTGAGGACATTTTCACAAATTGGACTTCAGTGAATTTTAACCCCTGCTCTAGGAAATAAATTGAGGTGAACCTACTCAATTTCTTCTGTATATGAGCAGGACTGAATAAAATGAGAAAAATCAGCCAGTGGTAATACATGTTGAAAAGTGTTGAGGAATCGTTGTGATTTATAAGTCAGCTACTTTCACCACTATAATTATGAGAAGAACACATGGAATAAATAGTCATGCTATAATTGACTTAACGGATGTGTTTCTCTTTCTTGTTCAACCACATCATGTGTAAACATTATATGACAGTGAGGATGTCCCACCCTGCTCTCTATTTTATGTTTTTTATTGTTTCACGTTATTCATTCATGTGTTTTACTCTTAAATACTCACCTCCTTATCTCCTTTCAGATTCACTTCCTGCCATTATCTGCTTCCAGTCTGTGTGATTATCTATACTGCCCTGATTAGCTTCACCTGTCCCTCATTATCTTTCCTTCCCTCGTGTATTTAGTCTGTTAGCCTCTCTCTCAGGGCCAGTTTATCTTTGTACATAGTGTGAAGCATTCCAACCTTTTTCCTGGTGTTTTTGGCCTCTACTTTGTTTTCTTCTTGCTGAATTTATTCTTCTGCCTGACTCCCTGTGTACCCAACCTTTGCAAGTAAAGACTGTTTTTGATCCAGATTTCTGTGTGAGTCGAGTGATTGAATCTTTTTGCCAGTCATAACAAAAAATTTGAATTGCTGAATTTCTATGCCTGTGATACTTCAGCATGCGTATAAAAGCGCCTCGTTGTAAACAAGACTAAGAATGAGGAAAGAACACCAACAAAGCTGATGGCAAATCGAGAATAAAGGGAAAAGAGCAGCTACTTATACCTTCCAGCCCTCTCTCTCTGTTTCCACTCTTTCACCACATCTATCCCTATCCATCCCTAAATTGGCATGTAGACATTAACCAGCTTGGGCACCTTCCTCCCTCCCTCTGTTCTTGCCTTTGTGTCCTGTCAGCTGTGTCAGACAAACAGTGTGTGTAGCCATCGGTCATTCCCAGGTTGTGTTCTGCTAATGTTTGCTATCCAGATATCGATGTCTGACTGGCTCGTGACTGGTTTCTATTCAAGCCTACATGTTTAGAATTTTGATGTGATTACAGCATCTTACACATTTTTCTCTTTTAACCAAATGAGATGCGGTTTACAAGTTATTTTGGATCAGTTGGCAATCAGGCATTATATTGATTCTCTGAGTCACTATTAGAATCCAATGTACAGGTGCTACTGACAGTTCTGTATATCTGAACAAACTGCAGTCTACGCTCGAGATTATAATGATAGTGTATGCAATAGCTGCAAAACAGCTACACTGACAGCACTGATAGTACAGGTTATTTATGGGTGTGCATGTGTGTGTGCAGCGCGTGTGACGGTAAAACCTGACAGAGTGTGAATGAACATGGCAGAAAATGAGATTATCATACACAGTCTTGTGAAAAACATCCTAAACAGCTCGTAGACAAGTGCTCCCCCCTCCCACCCACAAACATTACCATGCTACACACACACACAAACACACACACAGAAGGCATGCACACTCACATTGGTATGCACACATGGAGGGTAAGATGAGAAGGTCTGGATGGAGACATATGGGAAGTAATTTGATTGAACATTTTGCATTCGGAATCAAATGATGTCTTTCATTAGTTACAGAAAAATGAACCATGAGAAGTAATCTGCTAGGTTCTTAATTGTTATTTCGTGCACCTGCTGGCCGCGTGGCATTCGTGTCAGCTGGAACGTGGGACTGAATGTTAAGGAACTTATTCTCAAAGGCATCTCCTTGATCTCCTGTTGGATTATAGCTCATTTGTGCATTCATCACCACATACCCAGGTCTCAATGCAATGACCCTGGTGCATATAATGTTATCATACTGGATAGCAAATGGGTTTTAGCAATGTGACCCCTGCCCAATGGGTCCTGACAACTGCTCGTGTGTATGATCAGGTTTAAGATATTTTTTTGTATGTGGGTTGGATTATATTTAAATGTAGCTTTCTTTTCTTTCTTTCTTTCTTTGATTCTGCCAGTCAGTGTTACAAGTAGATACACACTCACACACACTCCACAACAGGAAATGATACAGAACTTACCAATACGTTGCACTAGCCCGGTCAGCTAACACTCATCAATGAGTGAAATAAAGCAAAAACTTGTAAGAGATAAGTTTCTTAAAATCACCAATGATTCAGGGAAGGCCATCGCATTTTGGAAACAATCTGATCTTCCTGTGACAGCAGCCTTCTTCCACAATTTTTAACGTTCTATTTAGATTTGAACTGTTTGGACTTTTGTCAAGTTCAGTAAAGAGTTAACCAGCCAACTTAATCTGGCTAATATTGACAAAAAGGCAAAGTTGATCTACTAACCAGTAAGGCAAATGATTTATTAGTGATGATGATATAGTGTTACATGCTAGTAGTTGGGGGCAATGTGTGTAATCACAAAACTTTGGCTAACTGGCTTGTAGAAGTTGTATATGTTATGTGGTGGTGGGCCACTGTACCATACTGTGTGTTTGTCTGTTGCCGTCTGTATTAGGTTCTGTTGTATGTTAGAGGAAGCTTTGCCAAAACAAGCTTACACCTTTGTCTTTCTCTCTTGTTCTACATTATGAGGCAGGTTCTGGTCTGAAAGACATGGACAGGGGCTGGGTTAGGGTTAGGGTTAGGGTTAGGGTTTTAGGAATGTGCTAGAGTCAGGTTGTACAAAATATTCTCTTTCAGTAAAAAGTTTGGACAAGTATATGATGTGTTCTGCATTGTTTCATAAGAGAATACAATAAACCACACATACTCAATAGGTGGACTCTGGACTGGATCTGGACCTAATACCACTTTCATCTGGATTGGGAACAGAATTGAACCACATCCTGACCTGACACATCACTATCTCATCACCTAAGTTGTTACCATTCATGTTAGTTGTTATTGTGAAATGTAAGGTATGCGGTTGCTACGGTAAAATGGTTTGTTCGAAACTAGCCAATAAAAACTAGAAAGGTTGACAGTGAAAAACATGAATTTATGGATGACTGGACTGAGAATTATACGTTCATTTAGCTCAAGGAAAGTGCAAGACCTTCCTGAGAGGGAATGCAAAACGCCACTACAACACCAAACATACAAAACTATCTTTTTTAAACTAACTTTAACAACAGCGTCTTCGCCTGGCCATCACATCTTTTCATGCTCAAGTTTTTGGACATGGTTACACAATCATGGTCTAATGAAATTTGAGTTTTTGTATCGGAATATCATCATGTAATGCAACCTTACTCGACCTTTTATGCAGTTGAAATATATCAAATAGACCTCTGAGACTTGGATTTGAGTACCCCTGCTTATATTCAGACAGCAGTTGATTACATCCCTGGAATTCTTCCTTTTTGAAATCGATGATGAGTTGACGGTTGGACAGGAAAAATCCAGAGAATGAAATGGACTTCATATTTTAGCATTACACTGTTTTCAGAAAGGACTTTCATTGAAACACAAATGTAGAATCAATTGATGTCACTGGAAAGGGCTTCTGTCTATGTGTGTATTATACTGCTGTTTTCAGTATCGAGCGAGTTACTGCAGTGAGGAGGAGGAGTGTAATTTTGGTGAAGAACTGCGTCTGCCAGGTGTAAGAGTTTAAGAGTGGAGCTGGAATGAGGTGAGGGCTCAGGTTGACTTCAGGCATGTAATATAGATAAGTTATGGTTCGGGGGTTTGGCAATCAATGCACCCACCAGAGAATAGTCAGCAGAAGGGATCATGTGTGAAGGAAACTGACAAACAGTGTGTACGTGCGGTTGTATTATAAGAGTGACTGCATCTTATGTGACTGAGCAGCTTCTCTCCATTGAAGCCAAACAGCAGTCGATTGTAAAGTCGCTTTTCTGCCTCCAGTGAAACATTTCCTCTGTCCTGAATCGTGTTGTTTTTGCAGTTAAAAGATTTACTTTACAGCAGAGACTTTCCTCTTTAATCTACTGTGTCGGGGTTGATGAGCCGCAGCAGCAATGATGCTCACGCTCATATGTCACACGGTAAAATAACAGCAAAGTCTGGAGCCAATAACGCTGTGATATACACACATGCCCAAGCTGCACTGGTATAATCTGCTGCCTTTTGTACCAACTAATACATCAACTACAGTGCTGTGTGCTGTTTTTGAGTTGACCTTGTTGTTATGGGTCTGCAGTGGGTGTTATAAATGCCCCTGACTCACACCTCCCCTCACCCCACGGAGCTTGGAAACCCGTCTGAATGGAAATCACAACTAATCCTGATCTGATTCCATCACTGTAAGAGAAACTCCCCCGTCCACGTATGGAGGGAGGAGATGAACAGAATGTATATACAGAGGAAGGAGATGGTGGTAGAGGACAGTTAAAGGATGGGAGGAAAGGAAGCACAATTGGGGCAGAGGAAGAAATACTCTTCTTCGTGTCCACTTGTTGTTTTCCCAAACACAACATCTTTTGAGAAGTAGGTGTAGATTGTACAAGGAGTATATAATGAGAATCCTGTCTCAATTTAAGACCAAGGCAGACCTAGGCCCTAAATGAGCAAGAATACAGAGTATCTGTAAGTTTGGTACTTGAGGAAACTAGAGAATGAGATCTAGGCGGATCAAAAAAAATGATTTGGGAGGTTGGGCTCCTCCACAACACTTGCCTGATATCAGGCACAACTGTCAACTTGTTACACTCCATTTCCATCTTCAGTTTGACATTACCTTCACTTTAATAGATTTTCGTGCTGAGGGGGATTTGATCTGATCACCAAGTGGTGGCGTGGTGGAACATGTTTGGCTTTGGCTCGTCTGTTTTAAACATGACTGGTTCACAAACTTTCTCACATTACACCTAAAACAGTACATTGAAGTCTGTTTTTTTTTTAAAACATTAAAGGCAAGAAAAAAAGCAAAGCTGTAACAGAATCTTGATAAATATTTGATCAGCACTGCCTAGTTATACTCCTCCTTGGTTCCGGCGCACAGCTTGACAACAGCCTTAGTCTATCTGCTGTGCTCACTGGACTGGATTGCTTTTTCAACTGAGAAACCAACGTTTTTCATGATGTCAGAACAGAATCAGTCAACTCTGTGGATCGGTCTGGACCCAAGCAACCACAACACAGACCAACAGAGTGGGCAGCAGAGCAGAAAGAAGGAAACGGTTAAGTGGAAGGTATATTTTACTCAAGTTTGACGACTTTGTTCCTCTGATTACTTCTCTATTTTCATCACTGTAACTGCAATAAAACCTCCGCTAGTAAAAAGCCAATAAGAATTTATTGATAATTACTCGAAACTGTTGAATAGTCATATTTTCAACTGCTTTGTCTTCAGACTGCCATCCAACCTCTGCTACGTTTTAGTGGCTAAGAGCAATAAGTTATGAAAAAGATAAAACAAAGCATCTGGCTATAGGTAGTCAACTTATTTTAATTTTAATTTTTTTAAACTGAGCACATTCTTGTAAACTTAGCTACCGGCTGAACTCACAGGCCTTCATCCAAAACCAGCTCCTCCTGTCTACCAGCAGTACCCGCAGATAGTGAATCACATTATCAGCAAATGATGAAGGACTGACACGGAGCCATTATTATCTTCCATGGTTTTTAAACTTTAGACATTGGTTTAATGTCAGGAATATTATTTGTTATTTAGAATTTTATACTAAGGAGATTATTGCATTTATATAGTGACTGTGTTGTTGGAAACTAACTGATGTTATATTACAACTATAAATGGTAAACGCTAAACGGACTGTATTTATATAGTGCTTTATAGTCCTTTAGACCACTCAAAGCACTTGTAAACTACATGTCACATTCACCCATTCACACACATTCATACACTAATGACAGGAGCTGTCACACAGGCCAACCTGCTCATCACACAAACCATTCACACAACATTGGTGCAGCAATAAAATAAGAACCGATACACATCTGACAGCACAGAGCATCTCTTAGCACAGGCAGAAGTTACCGTCTCCCTTCATATAAAACCACCTGTTACTATGTGATGGACTAACTGAGCCAACTCCATTTACTGATGGAGACTGAGATGTGGTTTAAAGTTCCACTAAAAACATTAGTAAGTGGACCTTTATCAAATGGTCAAATATTATACTTTTTTCTGTTTTATATTATAATAAACTGACAATTGCAGGCACATTCTTGCTGTATTCACAAAGCATCCTGCCAGTCATTGGAATGTATGAAATGAAACCATTATCCGCTGCATAAGTACATACTGTATTCTAATGTTTAAAATGCATCTTGGCTAATTAGGCTTCCTATGCTCTAACCATCTGGATGAACGGCTGTTTCCTTGTTGAAAGAACGCAGGCCTGGGTTCTTTCAGAACAGATAGGGAGAGAGGAAGAGCGGAAGAGAGGGAGTTGGGAGTCGGGGGAGAGCCGGTGTTTGAATTGAGCTCAGGAAGCAGCAGAAGCGTCTGTGGACAATTACACTGCAATTAGACATGCAGCAGGTTAAGTGAGCGCTGAGTGAGATCAAGTCAGGGGATTGTCTGACCTCTACCCCCCGAAGGCATCCGCTTTCAGCTAAAGCCTCCCGCTCAGAGGGAGGATTTACTGTGTGCCGACCCCATGGGAAGACTAAGCCCAAGCAAGGTCACCCGAGGCCCCCCTAAGGATCCCGTGATTCACGGGGAACATTTACACACTCGAAGCAACACAAAACCTAAAGGATTAACTAACAGTGAAAACTCAGATAGAGAGAAAAAGCAAAGAAAAACTACAGTAGAAGACTAAGAGGAGGTGGAGATGGAAAGAAACAGAGAGAAATAAGGATGGAGGGATAAAGCGGAAGAAGAGCAGTGAATGGGAGAAAAACACAAGTCTAAAAGCAAATGAAGGAGGGTTAGAGTTAATGATGGAGAGATGGAAAGAGAGCGGCAGTGGAAGGTGGGGAGAGAGGGAATGATGAACAGATAAAAGCAGTGCAGAGCAATATGGCTTTCTATGAGTATGTAAAGACTCAGAGATGACCACACACACACACACTACCAAACACACACACACTAAAACACAAGTGCTCTTGGAGCTGAGTTGGGGTAAGTGTTTGTCACATCATTAAGTCTTTCAATTGATTTATATGCCAAATGGCTAAAAACGTTAATATCATTAGTGACTGAGAAATCTTTCAGTTAATATTGAAAATCTCCATGTTTTCTAATTCCATCATTACAGCAATGCAACAGAGAGATGCAAGAAACACCAACAGTCAGACCATCAGACCAACATGTTCACATTACATTATCTTCTTTATTTGGAGGTCAAATAAAGGAGAAAAAACTAAAATGTTGCTAATAATAATCCCTGATTGCAATGGACAACTGTATGCAGTGAGTACAGTAGGTTAAAGATGAAGCAGGAATTCATTGTGAAGTGATGGATGTTAAAAAAGGACAATTTTTGGTCTTAATTTTACTGTTCGCCTTCCTTTCTCTTCCAGATGATTTAGACAGATGTGGAAGTTTATTTTTTTAACCTGTCTTGTTGTCTGTCTGCTCCTGTAGGTCCGTTTCCACTGCAGGAACTTCGGGGTAATTTTACGGGGCTGTGACTGTTGGCGCATCTCCATAGCAGGAACTGTCCCTGAGGGACAATCTACTGGAACTTTTACGGGGGCTAAACGAGTCCCTGCCTCTGGGTATGTAATCCCTGCGGCCCCGAAAAATACCTGGGTGGGGCTTGAGGTTGACTCGGTGCAGACTGGGTATACTCAAAGCGGGATGTGGCGTCAACAGAAAGATAAAATATAACAATTAAGCAACGATGGAAACTGTTGCAGAATGATTACATCACCTCCAGAGTCCATTGGGTCTTATCAAGGTCCTACTCTGGAATGGAGACACAACGGCTGAGAGGATCGAGTGAGAGGACGTTCCTCTAAAGTTACAGCCTTTTTAAATTTTACCAGGACCTTCTTTAATGGAAACAGGACTTTTGTTTTTCTTTTTGTTTATTTTTTCTCATTAGATCTATGGGTCTAATAAATTGTCTAACCTTTTATTCTTATTACTATCTCTTGCTTAGTGATGTCAATGGTTCAGATTCCAGTAGTATATAAAAACAAAAAAGCATCATATCTATGTGTAAGAACATATTTGCTCCCTTTTGTTCCTTTTGGTTTGTACCTTGTTTGAGTGCATAAATAGTGTGTCAGAATGTATGATATCAATTTTTAGACATGTCAGATTGATTGATGACTGGCTGCTGAATCAACTACCACTACCAACACAAAAAAATAGTTTTGGTCGGAACTTTTTTCAACAATGGTGCTTATAATGTCACATTGGTCAGTGTATTCTGTAACATCTGAAGTCATATTTCAATTGATTGGTTTACAGATTAGGTCTGGGCAATATGAACAAAATCTAATTTCCCGATAACAATACCTATCCTGATATAACACATCTTAATACAATAAATAAATAGTTGGTTCTTAAACTCAGATTGTAAAAGAAACAAAAACTTTCACACACTGCTGTAAATAAGTCCTCAGACCTTCATCAGGTAAAATTCTGGACAATGACACCTATTGTCCAGAACTTTTTATTCTCCTGTATTTATCTGCCTTACTATATTTTGGCTTAATTTCATTTCCAATTTAACACTTAATTGTATTTAAATGTCTGTTTATTTCACCATGTGTTGCTTTTCTATCTATCTGTCTTGATGCATTTTATGGTTTATGTAAAGCACTTTGAATTGCCTTGTTGTTGAACATACAGATACATGTGCCTTGCCTTGATAGCAAGAATAGCGTAATACTATAAAAACAAAACCCATAATGAAAAACAAACAAAAAATAAAATAATAAAAAAAACTAATTTGTTTGGGAGAATTTACCTGGGCACCCAAAGTTTAAAAACTTCTGAAAAATGAAATTGTGTTGCACATTGTGTAGCCAGTGTGATCAGGGCTTTAGGAAGGACAGATAAAATCCCTCAAAGCAATAAATGCTCAGGTTTAGTTAAAATTATGGTTAATAAATCAAGACAATGCCAAAGAAATAATATTTTCACAATAACACATACATATTTAGCCTTTCTGGGAAGGCAGGTGCATACAAATATTCAACCGCCCACACACAGATGCACATACACAGAAACTCACCTCGGCATGTAGAGAACCCTCTCGGCCACGACAAATCCAACCCTGAAGAAAAGGTTACTGGCAGGAATGAAGGGAAACACCAGAAACAACATTCCCACCAACACTTCCCTGCTCTCCTGTCTCTGCAGAGAGAGAGAAAGAGAGAGGGAGGGAAAGAGAGAGAGAGAGAGAGAGAGAGAGGGAGAGGGGGAGACAGAGATATGAGCATATTCACAGTAAACAAACCTGATATTACATTTTTCAATAAACTGAGTCAAAAGACGCCAAGAATAACCGCTTCAAACAGCATGGCTGAGATTCCACATTCATTATGAATGGTAATATGTGCCATCCAGTCTTTGCCAACACACACACACACAGACACACGCAGACATACACATTAAGACACACACACACAAGCATGCATGCATGTTCAGCAGCCGTGACCAATCTGTCTTAAATATTAACAATCATTTGAGCAACAGAGAAGCTATTAAGGCGATCAAATTATCAAATTACAGTTAATTCGGTTTTCTATAGCTGCTATATCTGAGGCCATTCATATTTCATTATGCCCACAGCCTCTGCCTTCTCTCCTTCCATGTTATCCCACCATGGCTGTGTTTATTTGAACAAACAGGCCTCTAATTGGCTGAGTCGGCAGCCCCCCCCCCCCCCCCCCCCCACCGGGTTCAGTGGATCGGCTCATTAGCGGTAATGAGAGCGGGAGAAGTGTGAAGCACTGATTAGTGTAGCTCCAATCGGAGTCTTGTTCTGCCATCAGCATCGACAGCTACTGAGTACATCTGTGACTGGGATGGAACTATAGTGAGATCATAACCAACACACACTGGAAAAACACTATGAGCTACTGATGTGATCACTGACTGGTAATGACCTGAGTATAAATGCTAAATGGACTGTACTTTATATAGCCCGTTTCTAGTCTTAAGACAACTCAAAGCGCTTTTACACAAGAACATTCACCCATTCAGAGACTGCTATGGATGGTAAAGTATAAACTGCTCATCTGAGGGTTCTAATTGTTCACACGCACGTGTTCATACAGCGCCATTGGGACCAATTTGGGGTTCAGTGTCTTGTCTAAAGACGCTTCGACATGCAGACCGGAGGAGCCGGGAAATGAACTACAGATCTTCTCATTAGTGGACGACCCACTCTACCTCCTGAGCCACAGAAAGAAAAGCCCACAAGCGCCTGATATGGTCTGACACTGAATATACTATAAACATCATGAGTATCTATAAATAAACAGTGTCTACTGATAGCATTGTTGACTGGTAATGGACCAACAGTAATATCACACACTGTTACTGATATGACAGCAGACTGCTAACAGCCTCAATTTTCGCCACAAAACAAACCGCAGTGCGCTAATTAAGAATGTAGATGAGGGAAATGTATACTGATAAAATCAACAGATGAACAGAAAAAGGAAAAGAATGAGAAGGAGTCATAATACAGTTAAAAGGATGATTAGTCAACACAGTTTATTCAGGTGACCTATTTGGTATCATTGATCCTTGTCTCATAAGTGTGTGACCATACCTCTATTGTTGAGCACTAAGTTAAATAAAAGAAAGCTAAGATAGACTCACCTGCTTTGGACTCTCTGGCTCTGTCAGAACAGTTTGCCATTGGTCAACAGTGCAAATTCAATGTTTAACTTGACACGAAAAGACTCGAATAGAATAATAGAATTATTTTCACCATAAAATGTTGTTGTTTCCCATGTGAGCAGACCTTAGAGCATATTAATAACCGCACACACGATTTATGGCTCTATTTTTGTGGCCGTGATATGACCAGCACAAACAGCACCCTATAGTTTGGCGCTTTCCTGTCCTAGACGTTCCCTTTGCTCACCTGCTTGGGGGTAGCTGTGCTAACACCAGTAGTAGCAACTGACTGACTACAATTCCCTTCTTGAAGGTTCA
This sequence comes from Scomber scombrus, assembly GCF_963691925.1. Taxonomy (NCBI): domain Eukaryota; kingdom Metazoa; phylum Chordata; class Actinopteri; order Scombriformes; family Scombridae; genus Scomber; species Scomber scombrus. The sequence continues at coordinate 3,038,873 of NC_084991.1, forward strand.
GTTCCGGTAGCAGTTTACCAGAAAGTAGCCAACAGAAGCCTTTGGCTGTCTTGATCTATGAAGTGACCGTCATCTCGCATCTCTTGATAGTATCCCGCATCACTTCCCTTAACCTGAAATGTTGACATATTTTAAAGCCCTACCTACCTAATTTACATATTGTGATCCAATCACAGTGCCGGCATAATAGAGATAATTAAGACCAGGCGTGAATGTAAGTAATGTCATTGGACTGGTAGAAAATGGTTCTAAGTGCATATTTTCCTGATGAGTGAAACTCAAAAGGTAATTTTCTCATACTGGCAGTTTTATGAATCTTTTCTTGTCCTCCGGTCCCTTTTGAAAAGACATCAATGAAACAATAATGAAAGAAAAAAGTTAAGTATCCAGAGCTTGGTGGGAAGTCAATATTATTGATTTCCTACCAAACCCTTGTATTATAAGAGGAAATTTCCTTTTTCTGCACTTATCTAGTTTTTCTTTATATTTCTTGTCTGTTTTTAGTATTAGTTGATTTCTGTTTGTCTACTGGTTCCTCCTTTAATTTCATTTATTTATTTGTGATCTTTTCCTTTGTTTATCTGTTTGTTCCTCAGTTCATTCTTTCATTTCTTTGACATTCTCTTTGACTCCCAAAAAACACACCAGTTTCCACTTGCATCTTTTAGTGTCCCTGTTCGATTAGATTTGCTGCATCTATTACTTTCTCTCTTCTTCTATTTGTACATATTTTTCTCTATTCCCCCTCTCCATCTGTTTGTGATTTTGTGTTCTTGCTCATCCATCTGTCATACATGTTACCTCAAACACTGCTGATCAAATTTTGATTAAACCAAGGGAACCAATGAATGTGAAGAATGAGTCTCGCCATTTCCATTATCACACTAAATGGCTGCAATTATTGTTCAAAGCGAGATGACATATGTGTTGTTGATTGATGCAGTGGGAGGCTGAATTGTTTGTAGGGGGATACCTAGTAAACAGATGCAAATGAGAAAGGTTCCTGTTGTCAGAAAACTGGTCATGACAGGTCTGTGGAATTCTCCAGCTCTTCTCTGGGGAGTTCTGAAGCATTCCCAGACCAGATGGAATATGTAATCCCTCTAGATTGTCCGATGTTTTCATCCCTGTTGGGAGTACCCAGAATACATCAACAGGGAGGCATCCTTTACAGACGCCTGAACCCCTTTAACAGCCTCCTTTTGATGTGAAGGATCAATGGTTCTTCTTCAAGCTTTGAGCTCCTCAGGTGTTTCCAAGAGGGAGTCCATCCGCCCTGTGAAAGAAACTAATTTCCGATGCTTGTATCCTACCTGAGACTGAACACCATTGATGAGGGTTTTAATGAAGATGAAGCGGTGAAACAAGAGCTTTGACTTTAAGCTCAGCTCACCTGTCAATCTTTTGTTCCATCTTACCCCGATTCAAAAACAAGACCCTGAAATATTTGAACTCCTTCACCTGAAGAAGTGGCTAACGTTTTCTGGCGGAATTCTACGGCATCAGACTTGGAGACCTTGTTTACTGGTCCCTCAATTTAAAACTGATCCGCCTGTAAATTAATTTTGATTTCTAGTAATTGATGCAGCCTCTAACCAAAGCGACTGCCTACTCATCCGATAAATGTGTTGGTAATACATTACTTCCAACCAAACAGAAACATTGTCACTGGCTTCCGGTGGAGTTGCAGGGTTGCTCCTAATTGCTGGCTACCATCCTAATTGCCTTCTTCTTCTTCTTCTTCTTCTTCTTCTTCTTCTTCAAGTCATTACCATCCTGCTGTTCTCCCATTTATTATTTTCCAATTTTCTTCTCCTCTGCTCCTCTCTGCTTTATTTTATTTTCCTCTCTTCTCTCCCTTTCATTGCATCAATTTTCCTCTGTAGTGTACTGCACTGTGTTATCCGGTAACTGGTGGTCCATTCAGCCGTTGTGACAATCTCCTCTGCTCCAATATATACAGTAAGTATTACAATAAGCAGGGTTGTAAGTGAAAAATGGAAATTACCCCAGTACATAGAAATTGGATTTTTCTAAAGTGCATCCAGGCGACATGGGCAGTACTGAAGAGTGTGAGGAGGCTGTGCTCCAGTCCCTGAAGACACAAGCTGTGCCCCATTTCTAAGGCTGCTGTCTTCAATGTTCTTATTTCAAACCCAACAGGTCAGCATGGCTGTCCCATATAGGCAGAAATATGTGTCACTAGAAACTGAATTTGAATCACATCATTTGACTTTGTATTACTTGAATAACTTACACTGAAATACTGTTTATAGAGAGTTGAATTTTGAGTAAGGATCAAATTCAGTTTCAAAGCAATTGAATTCAATTTCATAATATTACACTCAGTCTCAAGTTTATTTGAATTCAGTTCAAAACTAATATTTTTAAATTATGCTATTCAGATTCAGTTTGTCAATACATTTATCCAAGTTAAACAATACAAAGTCAAATTATGTAATTCAAATCCAGTTTTTAATGCAATTATTCAAGTGGACCAATTCAAATGAAGTTTCTAATATATATACATATTACATTACATAATAAATATTTCTTCCCAAAGTCCCAAAACATAAGCTCCTCCAACTATTGTGGCAAAATGAATCCTTTTCTGCCAAAATCATATACCTGAAGAAGGTCAGTGATACTCAAGTATCTTTATTGAGTTAAGTTAAGACATGGATATTTTATCACTATATGGATAAAATATAGTGAATGAAGGGTGTCCTTTGAGATCCTTCATACTGTAGCTCAAACTCTACAATGTCATTTGTTTAATTTTAGTCTCAGGGAGTCAAGGGCAAGAACTAAAAATGAATGCTCTGAAGGCCACATCTTCATTAAACCACATCCTTTGAAGGAGGCTGTCCTATTTATTAATATTAATCTCACACAGTCAAGACCCTGAACGTGTCAAACTCAAAGACATTTTACTCTCATTGTACACCACATGTGGCTGCTTTGTGTTTCCAGCTCCACGGTGGCTGGCAGAGGAAATCCTTTGCCATTCTAGGCAGTGTGCCAGTGTTCACTGGTAAAGTGAGTCGAACATCTCACTCAAAGCTCACATGTACTTTTTTCTCCGCTCCGCTATCTTTACCTACCGTCTATTTTTCCAGAATATCTCACATGTATTATACACTTATTGATACATACACTATTCAGGAAATACAGAATAGAGATAAAACACTGTGCTGCTCTCACCAATATATGTTACCTCATCAATCATAAATTAGCTGCAAACATGTATTCAATATACTTGTAAAACACAAAAGATGAAAGCCAAACATCTTAACACAGTACTGAAATGTGTGTGCTATGAAGACAGACTGCTTCAAGATGCTCTGCCTCTGAAATGTGTGCAGTGGATATTGGAAATGTGATGGGGTTGTGTTGTAAACAGAACACGCCCTTGCTTCTTCCACTGGATATCTGGAATTAGGAGTTAGAGCCACACTGTGTGAAGGATTTGAAAAATCCATACTCTGGCACTCTCCAGTGACGGTGTCAGTGATGACACTGTAGCAGACAGTGATGTAGATAGAAAGCCCAACTCAAACACTCTGTTTCTGCCATCGGTATCATCAGAAAAAACTAAGATCCAGGAATGGTATCATTAACTCCTCTGCCAACATTGCAATTGATAACATCCCCATAACTAATGTACATTCTACACGATTCCTTGACATACTGCTTGATGATTTCTTAAGTTGGAAACCTAATATTAGGGCCATAGCCACAAAAATGGCCAAAGACTATCGGTATATTGGGAAAAACCTGGCACTTGATTAACACTGAGGTAACCAAAATGTTATATTCAATCATTTATTCGTATGTTAACTATTGCAACATAGTCTGGGTGAGTGCTCATCAGATCATCTTGAGCTGATCTACCATCGGCAAAAACGTGCAGTACGAATAATAAGTTGTGTCCATCGAAGACACTACTGTATGTTCTCAGTGTGGCAGTGATGATGTATTGTATACTTGTATGAATTCTTTGAAAGATGTAACTATGTGTTTGTAATTTTGCTGCCTGGAGAATGTCACTCTGGAAGCAACTGGAGGGTTTTACAGCAACTCTCCCTCATGCATCCCCTGTGCATTTTTAATTTGTCTATATGTGTAAATAAACAAACAAATAAACAACATGGGCATGGATAAAATCTTCTATCACACTGCATAAAATGACCTATCCTGATACTAATATATATCCTATTATATTCCAATCATGTCATAAAACTGTCCAGCACACTGATTTGTATCATCGCCTATAAGAGTCTATTACAACCAGAGATATTATGAGAATAACTATCGTACTATAAACTACAGTTTATAGGTATATATAAAAGTATATATGACAAATTTATAGTCTCATGGTCATATCACCCAACCTGTAATCACATATAAATTGTACACACATTAGTAAAAGAGCTGAGACACAGCTGGCTGTCATTATTACTACAGGGAGAATTTGTTTTCGACCCCAAAGACAGATATCCAACCAGAGGTGTTATTTCCAGATAGAGGAGGGGCCATTTCAAGCTCACAGCCAATAGAATCACTGCCTGAGGACTTTAGAGGAGCTAAGTTATCTCCTGACATCTGTGAGTGGACCCAGCTGGACCATCCAGAAAAAGAAGACAGAAACTGAATGAGGACCTGCCTCCCACACCGGAGAGGCCAGCCAGGATCACAGATGGCCTGGCGCACACACACAAACACACACACAACCATGCCTGATAAAACTGACCAGTAGCACTGGAATGTAGCACACACAGCCCCAAATACACTGGCAGTGGCCACACACACACACACACACACACACACACACACACACACACACACACACACACACACACACACACACACACACACACAGACAGACAGACAGACAGACACACACACACACACACACACACACAAACACACAAACACAAATTAGAGCATGCTGTAGCCATACAGTCCTTCACTACTATCTGGAAGTCACTGCAAAAGTCATCCAGTCCCTTCATTCCCAACATTCTGTATGTGTATGTGTTTGTGTGTGTGTGTGTGTGTGTGTGTGTGTGTGTGTGTGTGTGTGTGTGTGTGTGTGTGTGTGTGTGTGTGATCCAGCAGGTAAAAGACTTCCTTCCTGCAGTGCACACTCTATGTGTTTTTACCTCTGGGTGTTGATTTAAAGCACAACCCCACCCCCCCCTTTAACACCGGAAGGAAGTTAAGATAGAATCCACTGAGGTTTGGGCTCGCAGTGAAGTGTTTAATGTTGCGTCAATCACATGCTGAGGTGAAGGGAGAGGGCAGGAAGGGGCTGGCTGCAGCACCAATTACTTCCGGAGGTCACGGTGGGTTCAGCAGTGTGCGCTTTGTAACAGTAATGTAATGGTTACAAGGGTTGGGAAAACATATTCATACTGTCAACTGCATGCACTTTGAGGGAAGTAGGTTGTGTTTGAGTGTGTGTGTGTGTGTGTGTGTGTGTGTGTGTGTGTGTGTGTGAGACTGACTTTCAATCCATGAAACATATCACCAACAAACAGGAGGAAGTGTGTTAACCTTAAAAACTCTGCACACACATCCCGCCACAGTTTCATAATGAAGCAAAAATATTTTCACACTTCTCATAATAACAAGAAATATGGAAGCTCAGGAAAGCCGTGCTTCTAATTATTATTTTAGGCAGTTATCTCAAGATCACAAGTTAATTATTTCATTATCTCTGGGAAACCAGCTTTGTTATCTTGATAATGAGATAGTCAACCGTGGATGTGTTATTATAAGATCTGGATAGTGGACTGAAAAATGCCGCCTATTCAGTCAGCAATAAGAATTGCTTGTCTGGTGTGTGAGCCATGTTATTTTATTCCCACCTGCATTCTGCTAACACCCACCCCTACTCTGCTGAAACATTACACACCATTCACATATTTCTTTCTCTGCCTCCTTCTTTCTTACACACACACACACACACACACACACCACAACACAATAAAAAATATCAGCAGTGCTGACAGCCCTCACAGGTACAATTAACATTTAAACACACACCATCACACACACTCCTCTTCCATCCTACAGCTTTCAACCTGTCAAAAAGACAGAATATCTTTCCACAGAGACTAATCCGTGCACTCTACGTTGGCGGCGGCCAAACGCCTCACCTTATACAATCTACGACTAGTACACACACCTGTGAGAACTTAACACACAACGAGCCCGTCACACAGGAACACTTGATGAATTTAAACACATGACAGTTCAGAAATAGGATTAATAGTGGTGGCAAATCACTTCATCTCTGCAGCCTGGTTTTATTCAAATCTGAACAGTGTGTTCTAATAGAAATAGAACATTTGTTAACCTTGATTGTATGTGCAAAGTTAAACAATAACATCTGACTCTAACTATGAGATATTGAATCTGCTACACTTGAATCTGTGCACATGAAGCTTTGTTTTACAAATGAGACTGATTGGGCACAATTAAAAGGTTTTAGCAGCTGGATCCTACCTGGAGCATCTGTGTCCTGTTCTGGCTGCCAAAATGCCACTGGAGCTGCTCGCAGCCACTCTAATGCTTGTGATCCCACCAGATATGCTAAAGCACATCTGGGAAAACAGCTCTCCATCTTCTGTTTCTTTAATTACTATAACTGAATATGTACAATAGCAAAATAAATGACTATTCAACTCTGTACTGACAACTGTACACCATCTAAACAGTCCATGTGTGGATTAACACAGGCATTAGATGTAGTTCCATTATGTCTGACATCTCTAACAACAATCCGGAGACTGCTTCAGGACACACTGTAGTAAGGTTACTAGTAGGCATGTGTTAAGACTGAGAGCATGACCAGCCTTGTAAAGTGATGTGTAAGAAAAAACATTATATGCCATCAATTATTTTGCTAGTCAGGCAGCTGAATTATTTGATTTCAACAAATCATCTTGCTGATGTTCGCTATCTCTCTGAGACTCAACATTAGCTTACATTATGATGACTATCAGCTACTTATTATATGTAAAAATACCAATTCATACAAGCGAGTAGTGTTACTTTCACAATATGGGCCATTTGTGTCACACCAGCATTCAACAAGCTAAATTCTCTAATGAGTTAAATTAACTTTCTCTATAGCGATGATGGCAATAGAAACCCAGAGTCCAGAACAGAGGAAGCTATCACATTAGCCGCGCTGCAGTATCCGATATCAAATAACCGTCTTCCGTCAGAGTAAAAACTGCTTCATAGAAGAGTTACAGTTTGCCGTCAGTTACAAAACCTCCTGTTTTATAAGAGTGTACAAATACTTGAATCATCTGTGTGAACTTACCCTGTTAACAACCAAGCTAGTGTTAGCGAGGTAGCTTGTAACTCTAGTAAGCCAGTTAGCTCATTGAGCTATTGTGACTAATGCTGAGTTCCATTTACCTCGGAAGTTGGAAGTTGGAGCTGGGAATGACGTCATACCTGAGTTTGTGTCATTCCAGTTAGAAAGTCAGAAAAACTGTTTTAGCCAGGTTAGCTCTTGATAGCAATACCAGTTGATAAAAACACATTGTGCTAGATTATGCTCATACAATCAGTGTAGCAACATGTCCACAGATAGAAGCTGGACAGTGCTGTGTGTGCGACTGATTTGAAGACACAAAATAAGATAAAATTGCTATCAAACAGGATATTACTACAACTTTGGGGTACGTCCGAGATCCGACTTCAGGGGGGGTTTCCAGTTCAAATTTCTGACTAGGAAGTCGGAAATTCCAACTTACGAATACAACTGGAACGTACCATAAAGTTCCCTGCTGCCGAACATGTTAGCAGTTAGCTCATTAAGATAGTTCACTACTAGCCCTCAGAGAAGTCAATAGGTTATGAAGTCTCTAGTACAAGCAATTTCAATGGACGTGTGGTAAAGTTTGTTGACCAGAGGATAATAAACATGGAACATCCAGGCTACTGTAAAGAATATCTACTGTAAGAGCAAGCATGCTTATGTGTCAGCTCTTGGTAGTTTAACATGCTTGAAGCCAAGTGCCACATGACAGCTGGAACTACTAGGCAGAGGAATGGAAGTAACCCAGGAGTCTGTAAAAAGAACTTGTGCAGACTAGATTTAGACAGCTCCTTGCCTTCCAGACTTCATAAATATGTGCTGTTCAGCCCATGATTCTGCAAGTGCCGGGGAGTAATGACAGTAGCTGTAAGGATATGACACAGTAGGGCAGATTAATTTTAAAATACTGTTTAATAGCAAAAAGGACTTACTCAAAGGTAATATCAAAATGTTACACTGCTAGTGCTCAGCAGTGTCTTGATTTTTTTTGTTCGACGTGTTCCTTTGATTTAAAAAATTCATCTGAACGAGGAAATTAAATTCAGAGCAACACTGTGCTACATCTGATTTGAAATATGTTGGGTGCTTAATAATATAAAAGAGTCTAAAGTACAACTTGTTTTTTATCAGTACAAGTATAAATCATTTGATGGCAAAACACTGTATGTATCGTGTCTTGAAGAGCCACAACTTCTTAAATTTACTGCCATGAATTGACACACTTTCTGAACATGTAAAAGTGGGGTGTGTAAATATAAAATGATGTGTAATGTTGCTCTTTATAAATCATTTATCATGGACAAATTATGGTCATGTTTAGGCTTTTAATCATGTTTTGTGAGCTTTGCTCTACAGGCAGCACAGAAAGGCTCTAGGCTGCTGAGATAAGTTAAATTCAGGGAACAATTCTCATGCACAAAATGTTCTGGGCAAATAAAGTGATTCTGCTTATGCATTCAGAAGAACCGAGCTATCCCTCCTCTGAGCTCTGATGGATGAAAAGAAAATTATTTTGAATATTTTGACTTCTCGAGATTCACTAGCGTGGCAGGATCGTGACTTTTTCATCCTGGAGGAAAAGTTACTGAATGTGAATACAGATCTATGGAATAAACAGGCTGGAAAAGAAAAGTAGCACAGCACATGGCTGCATTTAGTGTAACTAAATGATATTTTCTGCCAAGGAACTCTATTTTGAGGAATAATTTCTCCCTAAAACGACCGTGCACACTTCAGTAAAGACCCCTTGAACTAAATACCATCTAAAATGTAAGACGGAGATAAAGTGGAGGGTATTGTAGGAAAGAGAAGTAAGAGTTTAAAGTGCTAAGGGAGGGGAGGGTATTAAAAAAAATAGCCGGTGTCAATTGAGAGAGTGAAAACCTCTTCCCCATAGACAACACATTTTGGAATGTATACACACATACCTTTTAGAGAGCAAGGTCTGTCTCCACGGTAACAGGAGGTGCATGAGACCAGCCTGGCAAATTATAAAGTAATAGGGAGGATGTGTGTATGATCTGTGTGTGCATATTTGTGAGTCATGTCCTAAAACTTTGGTGGCGAGATGTAAACATAATGAAGTGTGTCTGCAGAGTCCAGTGCAACAAAAACACTTTTTCAATATCTAGTGAATTTATTGCAAATACACCATAAGAACTGAAAAATGTCTTCATCTTAATTTTCTTAGAAATATGATCAAACAAAAGGTCAATTTGTATTCTAATAGATGCCCTGTCTATGTATTTTAACACATAGAGGCTTGACTGGACTGACCTTTTCAACACAACCTCTAATAAAGCACTAATTAAGTGTCCCATTGGGGTCTGAAAGCATACTCCTTAATAGGTCCTTATATACACATTGTGCTCTTAAGTGGAACGTTCAATAAGACTTATTATGGTAAATAGAGGATGAATGAGATATTATTACTCCTAAGATTCAAAGATTGTCTCCAATAAAATGTCTCAATAGATTCACTATGCATAATAGATAGATGCATGGTTTATTGCCAGAGTCAAAAGTGAAAGAATCTACCATAGCATAATATCTACGGGCACACTCCGCTTTTATTTAATGTACTTTGTGAGAGTATAAACCGCTCCACAAAACAGTTAATAGATAGGATGTCTCCTGAATTTCTTGTCCCATGAGCAACCAAACTAGTACTTGCCCACTTCATTCATTGAATTAAATGATGTACAATCTTGAGAATAAAATGTCAGGCGGGAGTAAAAGTCCAAGTACAGAGAGAATAGAAAGAAGCTTAGCAGTTTGGTAGTTTGGTAGTTAGTAACGAGTAGAGTAACAACCATGGGGTCAATACAAGAGTTCAGCATTTGTGGAGCATGAACTTATTTTTTTTGGGAAATTTCGGTCTGATGGACATAAAAGACGAAAAATTGAAAGGTTGCCTAAATAAGTCAGTTGGTTAGTTGGCAAATTGCATTGTAGTTTGGACCTGACAGTGTCGCCGGGCAAAAGATGAGTAAGTCAGGAATCCTTGAGAATCATCCTTTAGGGGTCAGATTTCATTTTATGTCCATCTGTCCAGTTGATGATGTGGGCACATCTTACTCTGGACCAATGTGTGGGAGGTGGATAACTAGAATGAAAAGATCTACTGAATTTCCAATAAAATAAGAAACTACATGCTTTTAACTGCCACTTAACTTTACTTGATTACACCACAGGGTTATCAATTGAAGCCTTTTACCTTTGGGATTTTACCAGAGCGCAGACAGGCATCATGAGGCAACAGAGCGATATGTGGTCTTAAACACTTTCCAGCCACTTGTCACTTTCTTGTTCTTACCTGCAGTGAGAGGACGCAGTGCAGGCAGAGGGCAACCATCACCACAGCCAGCAGCACAGTGGCAATGTTGCGCACGTCGCCGAACGACTCCACCAGGGGAATGCTGCCCACCTGCCAGTCGTAACACAGCACGATGGGGGCCAGCAGCAGCCAGGCGTTAAAGGACAACAGGTAAGAGTAGGTCAAAATCCTGAGGAGAGGGGGTAAAAAGAGAGTCGGAAGAAATGGTGGATGGGCGGTAGAAAGGAAAAGGAAGAGGGGAGGGGTGTAGGATTGTGTAAAGAAGGAGAGGAAGAAGAGAAGGAGAAACTTTTAAGTAACACAACAACATTATCAATAGTCAAACCTAACCAGAATACTAATCAATCATTATAATCATCAAGTTTATGTCAATACTTGAGTGCTTGGCAGTTTACCTGAGGATAAAATGAACAGGAGGTTGTCCAAGGTTAAATATTGATTGGGAGTGATTTATCTAACCTGACATTTCGAAACCAATCAAATGAGCCTATGCCAAGTCACAGCATGTACTGAATGCCAAAAGCCTGCGTTGTGCTGCTGCTGCCTTTTCTTTTTGCTGTGGTCGTCTCTTTCCTCTACCTTTCACTGTGTTTCTCTCAGTGGGTTCAAGGCCTGTATGGCTGTCTGGAGTATTGATCTGACTACAGAGTGGCAGCTATCTGCTACTATTAAAACAAGCAGGACAGGGTCAGACAGAGAAGCACTGCATCCGCTCCAACAAGCAGGACAGAGGGCAAAAAAATGAAACAGTAGGAAAAAGAATGAGTAAATAACAAAGGTTGGGCAAGAATACAGGCTATTTCAGCAACACCCTGTAGCAGAACACACTATTTATTTTGACCTAGCACTGATAACATTCATTCTAGCCCCTGACTGACACTGCATCAACTCCCTGAAGGTAAAATCTAACCCTACAAGCAACTAAGTAATCTTGCTGCCGACTAAAGACCATATCCACACTAGCATGGTTAGATCGGCAATAAGTACATATTCTTGAACATGGCCAGCATTCTTCCACTTGCCACACAGAAGATGGTGGTAATGCTCCATTTAGTTGTTTACCAACCACCAAAGGAAGAAGTGATTTCCATTGTTTTGGCAATTGTGGACAGAAAATGTTTTACACATGAACAAATTTACCCACAGTAATGTGGACACGTCCTACCACTATAATTGGTTTTCACAAGGACTGCACAACAAGAATACATACACTCATTAAGAACGGCTCAGATAGCTTGGTGGCTGAGGGACGTGTTATTACTGACCAAACTGCTTTGCTTTTAGTCTGCAGAGAAGATGACTGGATCTGTAACACAGTAGTATTGTCAAGTTATCACTGTCTTTTATCATATGAACTCAAAGCTGTGAAAGAAAGACTTGCCCCAACTGTGACTAACCAACTAGGGAAACTTGTATGGTCTCTCTTGCTTTCAGCTGCATCTAAAGCACTTAGTCTCTCCTGCACTGACATCCTGAAATCTCCTCTATCCCTTTATCTACGCTTTCATCTTCGTCATTTCTTTCATCCTTGAAAATCGGTGTTTTCACCGTTTCAAGTGAAACACACAACTGTGGTATTGTAAAGCTCAGGTCATTTTACCTGCATCGACTGATGTCAATAGCCCACGCTGAAGGCATCATACAAACAGAAGAGGCAATCATGGTAGAGTAGCAGCAAATTAGATATAATTACTTATTTCCTGAAGAACTTGCAGCTGATTTGTCTTCAGAATAGTCTTTAGAATCAGATGTGAATATCCTTTTTTGATCTTTTTCCAGCTGTCCAATGAATCCTACTTGGTGAGTCTGTGAACAACAGACCTATACCAGTCACAGCACTGACTGGGAAGGAG